>NW_019384615.1:790301-796231 GCF_000671375.1 Centruroides sculpturatus | reverse complement strand
ATTTGTTGTAATACATCAAAGTACATTTGCAAAAAAAAAAAAAAAAAGACTTGCAGGGTCAAATTTGAGACAATTCCAATAATTTAACCGTCATAACGTTTATTGGAAATCGCCATACGAGTCGCAATACCGTATTGTAATGAATTATTTGAGAGCAGTGCGTGGAATAACAAGAATAGACTGTGTGAGAATGGAGAAGTGTTGGAGGAATGTTAAATGAAGCCAATTGACCAAGAAGTAAGTAAATTGACTCTACGATGATTTGGCCACGTTGAGTGAACAGAAGGAGAATAACTGATGACGAAAACATATATGAAAAAGGTGGATGGGAATCGTGGTTAGGGAAAGCCGAGAAAGACTTGGTTTAAACAAATGAATAAGTATCTGAGAAAATGGAATGTGTTGAGTGAAAAAGAGAATGTGAAAAAGGGTGCTTGAAAAGGCACGAGTGTTTTTGAAACAAAGTGTGCCTGCACAGGAAAGTGTGAAAAAGTTGATGAATGGATGCTTCATAGAAATGTGATCTCATTTTGCCAGTCGCTCATTTTTTTGTATTATAAGCATAAAAATATACATGCGTATACTGNAAAAAAAAACTTGCAGGGTCAAATTTGTCACAATTCCAATATTTTAACCGTCATGACGTTTATTTGAAATCGCCATACGAGTCGCAATACCGTATTGTAATGAATTATTTGAGAGCAGTGCGTGGAATAACAAGAAGAGACTGTGAGAGAATGGAGAAGTGTTGGAGGAATGTTAAATGAAGCCAATTGACCAAGAAGTAAGTAAATTGACTCTACGATAATTTGGCCACGTTGAGTGAACAGAAGGAAAATAACTGATGACGAAAGCATATATGAAAAAGCTGGATGGGAATCGTGGTTAGGGAAAGCCGAGAAAGACTTGGTTTAAACATATGAATAAGTATCTGAGAAAATGGAATGTGTGGAGTGAAAAAGAGAATGTGAATAAGGGTGCTTGAAAAGGCACGAGTGTTTTCGAAACAAAGTGTGCCTGCACAGGAAAGTGTGAAAAAGTTGATGAATGGATGCTTCATAGAAATGTGATCTCATTTTGCCAGTCGCTCATTTTTTTGTATTATAAGCATAAAAATATACATGCGTATACTGTACAGAAAATAATACACCTTAATTTGTTGCTGAGAAATATACTTTAAAAACTAACGTTTTTAGCTTAATTAACAGGCCATCATCAGGTCTAAAAAACGACAAATGGAGCAGATACGTTTCATGTATAGAATACAAATATTTAATTCAAAATTTAGAACAAAATTTTTAAAAATATAGGCTACAAGATAAACGGAAGAATATATAAAAATAACACAAAATAAACTAAAAACTAAAAAAAAAATATAATAAATTTTTCAATAAACTAATTCTAGCTTGAGTTTCAGTGAACTTTTTAATCATGTACTTTCACGCTGACGACAGGCTCTCAGCATCTCTCGCATTTAAACATCCCTCACATAGCCTACTCCTATATATTTCAATATTCTCCGCCGTCATTGATAAAGTGGGGGAAGATACAGGTTTTATAATTGTTGCCTCGTCCTATTTCACCACCCAACCTTGGACTCGCGACATTTGCGACAAAACTGTAGCATTGGATCCTTTTTCTTACGTTATAACGATGCTCTTTTAGCCTTACTCCTAAGCTCCTGTTGGTGATGCCTATGTAGTCTTTCTTAACATCTAGTTGGATGTTCTCATAAGGATCGAAGCGAAGTATTAGTTAATTTATCCATAGACCTTCTGATAGTCTATATCAGTGTTTTCAACTTGTGGGTCGCGATCCCCAATGGGGTCGCAAAGCCTTACACAGGGGTCTCAGGTAAAAAAAATAAGTGTTTGTAGGTTTTACACTACAAAAAGAACTACAATGTCTATGAGAAGGCTATGCCTGTTTATTTTAAAGTACAATTGGTTTTTCGATCGATATTTAGGTCTCAACAGAAAGAAAATTAAATACGTAGTTTTTACAATCACTGATATAGTTTTAATATGGCCCTGGGGGGTCGCCAGAATTTTTTTNCTCTTGTTGGTGATGCCTATGTAGTCTTTCTTAACATCTAGTTGGATGTTCTCATAAGGATCGAAGCGAAGTATTAGTTAATTTATCCATAGACCTTCTGATAGTCTATAGCAGTGTTTTCAACTTGTGGGTCGCGATCTCCAAAGGGGTCGCAAAGCCTTACACAGGGGTCTCAGGTAAAAAAAATAAGTGTTTGTAGGTTTTACACTACAAAAAGAACTACAATGTCATTGAGAAGGCTATGCCTGTTTATTTTAAAGTACAATTGGTTTTTCGATCGATATTTAGGTCTCAACAGAAAGAAAATTAAATACATAGTTTTTACAATCACTGATATAGTTTTAATATGGCCCTGGGAGGTCGCCAGAATTTTTTTAACTTGTAAAGGGGTCGCGTATTCAAGAAGGTTGAAAAACACTGGTCTATAGTACAAGATATGAAAAATTAATAAATATAATGCTTAAACATGTGAATTTCCAAATGAAATGTCAATGTAAGAATAATGAGTGATCGGTTAACGAACAGTTCGGATAGCGAACAAATCGAATAACGAACACTTTCGCGAAAGTTTTTTATCATCGGACATCAAACATTTACTGAACAAACATAAAAAGAAGCGACGGAAAATTACGAACGTTCTGTATCGAACGTTAATTGACCTAATCAAAAATTTCCGTTTGTTTTGTGTTATTGATAAACATTACTCGTAACGTTAAGTGCTTAAACAAAATCAGATAATACTGAAAACTAACTTGTATTAATCAATTTTTCCTACAAAACTTCAAGTAAAATATAAATTAAGGTTAAAATTTCATCTTTCACTAAAATCAAATAAAATGTTCTGTTTAATATCGTTCGTAAATTCCAAACATAAAACTTTTTTCTTAAAAATGACAATTAAAATCATATTAAACTACAACACTAATAACATTTATAAATTTCATTTAATTCTACATAAAACGTAACTTTGCGTGTGAAATTGTACTTAAAATGTTTCCTTTGGGAAATTAAAAATGACAAGAGAACGAAAAAAAATCGTATTTTAATTATTTCATTGCACGAAATTGAAAAAAAAACAAAAGTAATTATAAAATTTGTTATTTTTCTGAAATTATTAAGCAAATTAATAAAAAATAAACGGAATTAAATGAAAACTAGAAACAAAATTTGAAAAAGTAAATGGAAATTGTTATTTTCTCGTCATATATAATACGGATCAAGAGACTGCGGTGTTTCGTCACTCGACAGTATAATACGTTGATTGTCTCGTCGTTGGTGCATTCATTTTTACTTAATTTAATGGTAATTTGATAATTAGTTGAGTAAATACGGGGTTTATAACGAATTAATAATCTACCGGATAGAAATGTGTTTAGAATTAATTACTTTATTCGGCTGCGCTTGAAGATATAGATAAAGTAGTTAAAGAGGGAAACTTTCTTAATATTAATTTTTCAATTATTAAATATTTTTAATTTTCCGAACAAATTTTGCATTTTTTTCGCTCACCTCTTCTAAATGCATTTTCGAGTTTTCGAAAAAAACTATCAAATATATTTGTCAGTTTATTACAAACGTCATTTTCTCTTTTCTGTTTTTTTCAAATCTAATTTCATATATAATATTACTTGTCTTGACTGACTGACTGACTGACTGACTGATTCATCATCGCCCAGAGCAAACCGCTGAACCTAAAAAGGTGGAATTTGGTACGCAGCAGTAGCGTGACGTCATTGGAAGCAGTGGATGCGCCGCTTCCCTTGTATTTTCTAAAAAATAAATACATGTTAATTTTAGTTATACGAAAATAATCGCACAATATTTTATTATAACCACATTACGTATCTTATTACAAATTTCTATTCTACACGTGAAAAAAATAAGATCGCTATTGTATATTCGATTATTAGTGGCGGAGTGGAAGCGCTGTATTGTCAACTTCAATAAAGCCAGATTCGCGCACGCACTTTACGGAGCACCTCACCGACTAAACCTCACCCGGTTTAGCCGGTGGAAGCCTAGGACCTCAGGTGGATGCTACACGTATACCGCATCCGATTCTATCCGGGCCCTGTTCCGGGCTGTTAGCTGCTCGCCCGCTAGATATTTGGCCGCCCTCGCCCGATTACGCGAATCACGAGTAGATTTATAACTTAACCCAACCGATAACAATTTACTGGTACATTTTTACGTAGTTCTGTATAGTTGACAGGAGTTTAAAAAATCTATTAAAATATTTGATATTTTTATTTCGCTCTCCGATTTTATATTACTCGTGGATTTCAATATTAATTCGATGATATTAAGATTTCGTATATCCCATCTGTAAGGAGATGTAGAAAAAAACGTGTACAATTTTTGTATAATGTTAAAAAATTAACCGTTACTTCGACAGCGTCATTTACAACTAAATTTAATGAATGGGAGAGATGCACCAGGTACAGAAAAGGCTCTAGAATTTATTTTCCTTAAATTTACGATTTATGTATCCGTTTGTCATAAAAATTTGTCTTTCCATTTTTTCCCGAGACTACAAATATTCCAGTACAAAGTAACCGGTTTCGACTTATTTTTACTTAAGAAGTAATTAAATAATTAAACGATTAGGGAAATGGGGACATAAACAAAACTCTGACGAGAGAACCAGAATATTACTTAAACAAAAGCTTAACCGAACCAATCTATACCCGAGTACAGTGGGGACTGATTTTTTCGAAATACTGTATTAGATGTAATAAAGACAGAAATTTTTCCAATTCGACGAGAGTGACCGAAAAGTTGTTAATTTTGGTAATTTCCGTGGACAACATCTGGTCCTAAAACGAATTAGTTAAAAAACAAACGACGGACAATCTATTAAGTTTAACGTATTTAGATTTTTGCAGCTATGATGAGAAACGTTTAAAATTTACAACCCTGTCGGGTCCCTTCAGTTATACTAGTGATACGACAAAAGACGTTAACCGGTATTGGCACCCTCGGGATTTGGCATGCATGCACGCACCGCACCCCTACAAAGATCGTCTCTGATTCCATCCACGAGTCACTGATAGGGACACTTTTAACTAAATAGATTGTTTTAATATTTAAAAAGTAAAGAATATCTTATGCTAAGTTTATGTACGTTTCTTCACAAAACTATGTTCATACAATAGAATATTTTGTACCAGTTATGTATAATTGTATATCCATCACACATTTTATTTTAACAAGTAAGTTTTTATAATTTTATTTTTAATTTTAGCCTTTATATTATAGCTAGCAATTTAGAATGTAATTGTGATAGTGAAAATTTATTTCAAAAAGTTTTGGCTCCACACCTTATAATGAAAAAGAAAACATTATTAAAAGAGAAAGACCAATGCCTAAATTAAATATAAATACGTCGACAAAAAACTTTGTTCGACATTTTCACGATAAAATTTATGCAGATATAAAATGGCTTTGTGGATGCATAAAAATGCAAAAATTGTTTTGTTGGTCTTGCCTATTATTTTCAAATGAAATTAGCGTGTGGAATAAGGATGGCTTTGACGATTTAAATAATTTGAGTAAAGCTCTCCAAAGACACGAAAAGCGTAAATCTCACATCGATTCTTTCGTAAAATTGAAGCAATTTGGAAATCAAAATAGAATAGAATTTAACATTAGTACACAATATAAAATTAATATTGAAAATTATAACAAGATAGTTACGGCTAATAGATATATTATATTTAAATTAGTAGACGTTATCGAAGCGAAAATTGGCATTTAGAGGGCGTAGAGAATCTATTAAATCTAATATAACGGAGTTAATTATATTGAACTCGCTTATTTATTAAGTGCGTTAGATAATCTATTAATTAAAAATACATTTAGAGAAGTCTACGGTT
>NW_019384615.1:782509-788214 GCF_000671375.1 Centruroides sculpturatus | reverse complement strand
ATAGAATACAAATATTTAAATCAAAATTTAGAACAAAATTTTTAAAAATATAGGCTACAAGATAAACGGAAGAATATATAAAAATAACACAAAATAAACTAAAAACTAAAAAAAAAATATAATAAATTTTTCAATAAACTAATTCTAGCTTGAGTTTCAGTGAACTTTTTAATCATGTACTTTCACGCTGACGACAGGCTCTCAGCATCTCTCGCATTTAAACATCCCTCACATAGCCTACTCCTATATATTTCAATATTCTCCGCCGTCATTGATAAAGTGGGGGAAGATACAGGTTTTATAATTGTTGCCTCGTCCTATTTCACCACCCAACCTTGGACTCGCGACATTTGCGACAAAACTGTAGCATTGGATCCTTTTTCTTACGTTATAACGATGCTCTTTTAGCCTTACTCCTAAGCTCCTGTTGGTGATGCCTATGTAGTCTTTCTTAACATCTAGTTGGATGTTCTCATAAGGATCGAAGCGAAGTATTAGTTAATTTATCCATAGACCTTCTGATAGTCTATAGCAGTGTTTTCAACTTGTGGGTCGCGATCTCCAATGGGGTCGCAAAGCCTTACACAGGGGTCTCAGGTAAAAAAAATAAGTGTTTGTAGGTTTTACACTACAAAAAGAACTACAATGTCTATGAGAAGGCTATGCCTGTTTATTTTAAAGTACAATTGGTTTTTCGATCGATATTTAGGTCTCAACAGAAAGAAAATTAAATACGTAGTTTTTACAATCACTGATATAGTTTTAATATGGCCCTGGGGGGTCGCCAGAATTTTTTTAACTTGTAAAGGGGTCGCGTATTCAAGAAGGTTGAAAAACACTGGTCTATAGTACAAGATATGAAAAATTAATAAATATAATGCTTAAACATGTGAATTTCCAAATGAAATGTCAATGTAAGAATAATGAGTGATCGGTTAACGAACAGTTCGGATAGCGAACAAATCGAATAACGAACACTTTCGCGAAAGTTTTTTATCATCGGACATCAAACATTTACTGAACAAACATAAAAAGAAGCGACGGAAAATTACGAACGTTCTGTATCGAACGTTAATTGACCTAATCAAAAATTTCCGTTTGTTTTGTGTTATTGATAAACATTACTCGTAACGTTAAGTGCTTAAACAAAATCAGATAATACTGAAAACTAACTTGTATTAATCAATTTTTCCTACAAAACTTCAAGTAAAATATAAATTAAGGTTAAAATTTCATCTTTCACTAAAATCAAATAAAATGTTCTGTTTAATATCGTTCGTAAATTCCAAACATAAAACTTTTTTCTTAAAAATGACAATTAAAATCATATTAAACTACAACACTAATAACATTTATAAATTTCATTTAATTCTACATAAAACGTAACTTTGCGTGTGAAATTGTACTTAAAATGTTTCCTTTGGGAAATTAAAAATGACAAGAGAACGAAAAAAAATCGTATTTTAATTATTTCATTGCTCGAAATTGAAAAAAAAACAAAAGTAATTATAAAATTTGTTATTTTTCTGAAATTATTAAGCAAATTAATAAAAAATAAACGGAATTAAATGAAAACTAGAAACAAAATTTGAAAAAGTAAATGGAAATTGTTATTTTCTCGTCATATATAATACGGATCAAGAGACTGCGGTGTTTCGTCACTCGACAGTATAATACGTTGATTGTCTCGTCGTTGGTGCATTCATTTTTACTTAATTTAATGGTAATTTGATAATTAGTTGAGTAAATACGGGGTTTATAACGAATTAATAATCTACCGGATAGAAATGTGTTTAGAATTAATTACTTTATTCGGCTGCGCTTGAAGATATAGATAAAGTAGTTAAAGAGGGAAACTTTCTTAATATTAATTTTTCAATTATTAAATATTTTTAATTTTCCGAACAAATTTTGCATTTTTTTCGCTCACCTCTTCTAAATGCATTTTCGAGTTTTCGAAAAAAACTATCAAATATATTTGTCAGTTTATTACAAACGTCATTTTCTCTTTTCTGTTTTTTTCAAATCTAATTTCATATATAATATTACTTGTCTTGACTGACTGACTGACTGACTGACTGACTGATTCATCATCGCCCAGAGCAAACCGCTGAACCTAAAAAGGTGGAATTTGATACGCAGCAGTAGCGTGACGTCATTGGAAGCAGTGGATGCGCCGCTTCCCTTGTATTTTCTAAAAAATAAATACATGTTAATTTTAGTTATACGAAAATAATCGCACAATATTTTATTATAACCACATTACGTATCTTATTACAAATTTCTATTCTACACGTGAAAAAAATAAGATCGCTATTGTATATTCGATTATTAGTGGCGGAGTGGAAGCGCTGTATTGTCAACTTCAATAAAGCCAGATTCGCGCACGCACTTTACGGAGCACCTCACCGACTAAACCTCACCCGGTTTAGCCGGTGGAAGCCTAGGACCTCAGGTGGATGCTACACGTATACCGCATCCGATTCTATCCGGGCCCTGTTCCGGGCTGTTAGCTGCTCGCCCGCTAGATATTTGGCCGCCCTCGCCCGATTACGCGAATCACGAGTAGATTTATAACTTAACCCAACCGATAACAATTTACTGGTACATTTTTACGTAGTTCTGTATAGTTGACAGGAGTTTAAAAAATCTATTAAAATATTTGATATTTTTATTTCGCTCTCCGATTTTATATTACTCTTGGATTTCAATATTAATTCGATGATATTAAGATTTCGTATATCCCATCTGTAAGGAGATGTAGAAAAAAACGTGTACAATTTTTGTATAATGTTAAAAAATTAACCGTTACTTCGACAGCGTCATTTACAACTAAATTTAATGAATGGGAGAGATGCACCAGGTACAGAAAAGGCTCTAGAATTTATTTTCCTTAAATTTACGATTTATGTATCCGTTTGTCATAAAAATTTGTCTTTCCATTTTTTCCCGAGACTACAAATATTCCAGTACAAAGTAACCGGTTTCGACTTATTTTTACTTAAGAAGTAATTAAATAATTAAACGATTAGGGAAATGGGGACATAAACAAAACTCTGACGAGAGAACCAGAATATTACTTAAACAAAAGCTTAACCGAACCAATCTATACCCGAGTACAGTGGGGACTGATTTTTTCGAAATACTGTATTAGATGTAATAAAGACAGAAATTTTTCCAATTCGACGAGAGTGACCGAAAAGTTGTTAATTTTGGTAATTTCCGTGGACAACATCTGGTCCTAAAACGAATTAGTTAAAAAACAAACGACGGACAATCTATTAAGTTTAACGTATTTAGATTTTTGCAGCTATGATGAGAAACGTTTAAAATTTACAACCCTGTCGGGTCCCTTGAGTTATACTAGTGATACGACAAAAGACGTTAACCGGTATTGGCACCCTCGGGATTTGGCATGCATGCACGCACCGCACCCCTACAAAGATCGTCTCTGATTCCATCCACGAGTCACTGATAGGGACACTTTTAACTAAATAGATTGTTTTAATATTTAAAAAGTAAAGAATATCTTATGCTAAGTTTATGTACGTTTCTTCACAAAACTATGTTCATACAATAGAATATTTTGTACCAGTTATGTATAATTGTATATCCATCACACATTTTATTTTAACAAGTAAGTTTTTATAATTTTATTTTTAATTTTAGCCTTTATATTATAGCTAGCAATTTAGAATGTAATTGTGATAGTGAAAATTTATTTCAAAAAGTTTTGGCTCCACACCTTATAATGAAAAAGAAAACATTATTAAAAGAGAAAGACCAATGCCTAAATTAAATATAAATACGTCGACAAAAAACTTTGTTCGACATTTTCACGATAAAATTTATGCAGATATAAAATGGCTTTGTGGATGCATAAAAATGCAAAAATTGTTTTGTTGGTCTTGCCTGCTATTTTCAAATAAAATTACTGTGTAGAATGAGATTGGCTTTGACGATTTAAATAATTTTGATAAAGCTGGCAAAAGACACGAAAATCCTACATCTCGCATCGAATCTTTCGTAAAATTAAAGCAATTTGGAAATCAAAATAGAATAGAATTTAACATTAGTACACAATATAAAATATATATTGAAAATTATCACGAGATAATTACGGCTAATAGATATATTTTAATTAGTAGATGTTAGCGAAGCGATAATTGGCATTTAGAGAGCGTAGAAAATCTATTAAATCTAATATAACAGAGTTAATTATATTGAACTCGCTTATTTATTAAGCGCGTTTGATAATCTATTAATTAAAAATACATTTAGAGAAGTTTACGGTTTTTACTGGCTTATCGAACAAACGAATACGAATGGACCCTAGACGATTGCTGACTGATTGCCCCTGGAAGTCGGCTTGTTACAAAAACACAGCTTCCCTATCATTAAATGTCACGGCATGCCCCTGATAAAAATACAACGTTTAATTAACAAAAGTAAATACTTACAATATAAATAGCATGAAAAACCTTTTTTTAACCATATTTACATTTTATAGCGGTGGTAGTAGCATCTAAAAAAGGTCGCCTGTATACTTTTGATTTAACAACAGAAGAATAATCGAAGCGAAGTATTTACTTTTGTTAAACGTTGTATTTTTATATATTTTTCTACAATTATATATATTATATTCACTGAATTACTACAGCAATGATATAGCGCGAAATACAAGGTAGATACGCCATTACGCCATTCCACAGGTTTAACACAAAACTTGCAAGCGATGAAATGTAGTAGTGTTTAGCCTTTGTACATTATACTTTTCCTGTTAGCAATAGATAGTTCTCTTCTTTTTGGTAGGGGAAGTCAAATAAGAAATAATATTACAAAAGAATTTAATGTCAGAAGAATCACTCTTACTGATTCGAACTGATGCAGAGCGCAATAAGCTGCATACTAAAGTATTCGTATAAAAAAGGATAAGTGGAACAATACTATATACAAGAAATCGGAATTTTTATGTCAATACAGTAGAGAGTCGTTTATCCGAAAGTCGGTTATCCGAATCATCAGTTATCCGAATGAATTCCAGTGATCAAAGTAAATTTTCGCTAATGCTTTGGCGCTGCAAACTTTGGCTATATCTTGGACTACTCGAATATTTTTTTTTGTTGATGTGTGTTTTACACTGGCAACACTGGCAGTTGTGTGGTGTTTTTCTAAAAACTGTGTGTCATGCTGAATTGAACGTTTTTGATATTAAATTAACTGCTAAAGTATAATTTGTTTGTTTTTATATATTTCAATATATTTATTTTGTTTGTAAAAAATAAAGATATAATTTTTAACGATACAATAGCCACGATTATTATTTTAAAAAGTTTACGTTTGGCTTAACATCGACGAAAATTCGACGCGAAGCAACACGCAACGGAGAAAAATTTCAACATGGGATAGTTTAATATATTTTCGTACACAATCTGTTATCCGAAAAATAAGTTATCGAACAACCATAGTCCCCAATTGATTCGGATAAACGACGCTGTACTGTATATAAAATTACTTGTTTTGACTGACTGGCTGATTGACTGGTCATTGATTCATCATCGCCCAGATTGAACTTTGAACTGCTGAACCTAAACAGGTGAACCGCTGAACCTCTTAAAATATATTTTAAGAGGTTCAGCAGTTATATATAAATTATATAAATATATAAAAATAATATTACATATTTATAATTCCAACTCTGATTC
>NW_019384615.1:777029-782439 GCF_000671375.1 Centruroides sculpturatus | reverse complement strand
GTTATATATTTTAATAAATTTTAAAATATTATATAATAATATTTTAGAATTTATTACTAAAAGTTAGGTACAAAATTGTTATTTTTCAACATAATCACCGTAAAGATTGAGGCATTTGTCATATCTGTGGACGAGCTTTTCCATCCCCTTGTCATAAAATGTTGCTGTCAGTCAATTGAGATGGTTTTAACAACGTTGTTTTGAAGATCGTCATTAATTCATTAGTCTCAAACCACTGCCACGTTTTCAGTTCAAGAAACAGGTAGAGATCTTCAGCACTTTTAAACACCCAGCGTATAGCCCCGGTTTAGCGCCGAGCAACTTCAACATCTTTCCTGAACAGGAAAAGTGGCTAGGAGGGCAGAGGTTCGAGACTAGTGACGATCTTCAAAACAACGTTAGTGTCCATCTCGAGTCATTGGCGGCAACATTCTATGACAAGGGAATGGAAATCCTCGTCCACAGATATAACAAATTCCTTAATCTTCACGGTGATTATGTTGAAAGGTAACCATGTCTGTACCTAACTTTTGGTAATAAATTAATTTTGTTATTTACATTTGTTTTTCATGGACCATTATAGCTCGAAAAACATCTTTCGTATTTGGGTAAATTCCCAGTGCTCCTTTTAGTGTTCAGAGTAGGATACCCTTATGAGTGCCTATGCCCCCCATAAAATGACTTGGTATTTAATTTTGCCGGGGTCGAAGTCTAGTATTTTCTTACCGACTCTTCAGCCCTGGTAAAGAGCATATATTTTTTGAATTATACGAGCGCTAAGCTGGCTTTTCTTTTCCGCTTGACTTATTATACCATCAATAAAAAAGGACAAATTTTAGAAAAACTTTTTATTTCTTTGAGTATGCATTTCGGACAATTATGGCCCTTTTCAACTTTTGTGTTACAACTATATATAGAAATTTACGTCCAGGTTAGCAGAATGTATACAAGTTAGCATGAATTTGTTGTAATGTAACAAAATTGTAAAAGAACATTAGGAAATTTACATGGATTATGAAAAATGCAGGAGTAGTGACATTAAATAAAATATAGATGGTGATTATTTATTAACAGGTATAAGCTAAAATAATGATTGAATTGAAAATGATTAACAAAGAGGAAAACAAATAAAATAGATGTAAAAAGTTTTGAACCTACTGCAAACATGATGGCATGGTACATAGTGTTGAAAAAGTACCCCGGAATACATGACTCAATGCTGAATTAAGTATATAAAATTTGGGAAACCGTTATCTTGACTACAATAAAAACAAGAGAAAGAACCTTTGGAACAAGCAGCATGAAGAACTGAAGGTAATCATGGAAAATGAAAATGAAAAGGACGTAAGAAATTTGTTTTAATTTACAGTGGAGTTTTACACTTTAAGATTGTCCACAAATTATAAGTGGAAGAGTTAACAGGGTGCATCAGAAAAGCACCGTTTGGAGATGGGAAAGAGATAGTGAATGGAATGGTCTTAAGAGAAGAGTGTCGAAAAACAAGTTTCTGAGGGGTTAACGTAACGCGCAATCTTTATGAATAACACAAGACGAACGGAAATTCTTGATTAGGTCAATTAGCGTTCGATATAGAAGGGATAAGACTTAATAATCGATAGGAAATCAATCGGTAAGTGCTCGTTTTCTATAACAATTTTCTTTAAAATAAATATTTTTCGAGCTTTTTCAAGTTCTTTTGGTCTTAAAATAATTATATTTTTGTGGGTATATTGAGTATTGAATTATATTTTATAACTAAATATTGCTGACGAGTTTTATCTTTTAATTTACTGAAATAAAAATCGAAGTAGATATGAAAAATTTTGTCTTTTGAATGAAAGAAATCTCATTTTATCAAAGATAACGAGTCAAGTGTTTGCTTCCTTTAAAAAGTATTGAGTTAACTGTTTGAGTCTTCTTGATTACACGGTATCTTTTTTAGATAAGATTGAACTGCGGCCTACTGTAGACCTGTTCAAGCTATACTACCGAGAGCAACGTCAGACATCTTCTGCCCACTCTCTATTTGTGCTGTTATACTTTCGGAAATAAAAACCGAAACGAAGCATAAAAATTGCCCGCCTGAAAGATTCGCGAATACTATAAAAAAATTGTGTCTGTGAAAAAAATAAAAGAGGGGGATAGCAAGGGAGAGTCTCAAGATTCCGAGAAATACTATTCAATCAGAATATACCGGATTAATCGTCGATGTTGAGGTCTCCCGCATTCCAAAAGGTTTTGAACTGTTACCTGAAGACAAGGAAAGATCAATCTGTATTCATAATTTTCTATCGCTTCTTTTTATGTTTATTCCGTAAATGTTCGTTATCCGAACACGCGTTCGTTGTTAGATCAAAAAAACCTTTTGCGAAAGTGTTCGTTATTCGATTTGTTCGCAATCCGAACTGTTCGTTAACCAATCACCTACTATTATTATATTGACATTTTATTTGCTAAGTCACATGTTTATGGATTACATTTGTTAATTTTTCATATCTTATACTATAGAATATCAAAAGGTCTATAAATGTAGTACTTAAGTAATACTTAGCTTCGATAGCTTCAATGGAGAATTACATACTTTAACGTACAGTATATACATACATATTTTCACATTTATAATCCAAAAATAATGAGCAACAGGCAAAATCAGACTACATTATTACGAATGCATCTATTTATCAACTTTTCCACACCTTCCTGTCAGGCACACTTTTGTTTACACTTATAGTATAAAAATTACTGTAGTTTCATAAGGATTTTTTGCTTTTAGGAATAAATGTGCTACACATTATTACAGCAGTAAATTTCACGGTAGGAGACAAACACTGCTTGTCAGAAACACACCATAGCCACATCACGTAATTACGGTATATATTATATACAATAAATACTGTAATTATCACTGTTTTATATAGCAAATATAACTATTTATTTATTTATTTCTTCTACATTAACATGATAAACAATTGGTTTTTTCTCTCACAGCTAAATGCGTAAGTAGACACTATATATCTTTGACATCACTCTATATTCAAAAATTTCTTCTGGGCCAATACACGTTTTGGCTATACGCTCTTCTACTGTCGGCTTTTCTTCTGATATATCTTGTTAAGAGGTTCTAAATAATATATATCTTGTTTAAAAATTACATATATTTACAGTTAAAAATTTTACATTTAAACTTTTTCGGCATATCACTGAACGGCACTTAGCTCACACTTGCTATGTCCGAATTGCACAAGGTTTTCCTTCGTTGTGACAGAAAAAAAAAACTAAAGAAGACCCGGTTTCAAAATAAACAAAGATAAACAATTATTTATCTCCTATACCCTACGGTTTTATTTGCCTGTTAGAAGTTAAATTAGGTTATAGTTACAATCTCTGTGTATATTATAAAACATAACAGTCAGAAAAATTATAAAATGATTACTACATATGTAAGTAGTATGAACCAAGTTTACAATAAGAAATCATATAAGTATACGAAAGCAGCAATAAAGGTCAAAATGAACTTTATGCCACTTGCGAGACATATGACATTATCATAATAAATCATACTAAATATACTTAAAGTTATTTAATTAACAGTCTTATCTCATTAACATATGTAATGTTAATGTAATTTGTAATGTTTATCACACAACAGAAATTTTTGAATTTTTGCTGTCTGCATTTCCGTAATGTTTTGATTTGAAGTTACTGTTTCTTGCGATGTTTTATTTCTTAGCACGTTGGACAGAAGACTGCTCAATGGGGATTCAAAAAACACAAAGAAGAACAGAGCAGCAATCAGTGACAAAAACATAACAAAGGAATATATCATCCACTGTAAAAAATAAATGTAATCAGTTATGAAAACCTCTAAAAAGTGAAATTGCAAGATCATAAAGAAATATTTTAATTGATCAACAAAGATTGCAATGTTTTGCTGTTCAATTAAAGCAGACTTAACATTGGTGCGAGAAATTTTGGAGATATTCAAAATTATATTGCTGAACTAGTCCCCCAATATAAGCATCAAGTACATCTTCCTAGATGTAGCAGGGGTTAGTATCCTATTCATCGCTCGAAGCCATAGCTCTGGGAAGTGAACTTGGAAAGCTAAGGATGTGGCGGCATTCGCGTAAGTTAAGATAGATGACACTGACCCGAGATCTGGATAGCTCCTAGGCAATATAAATGTTGCTGTCATGAACGATCTTATGGGTGACCTGGCAAAAAGTTCGTTTTATGTTAGGTTAGGTTAGGTTAGAGTAAGAATCTTTACATTGATTACAATAATTTGATTTACCTGAAAACAATACTATAAAATTATTNAATATAAATGTTGCTGTCATGAACGATCTTATGGGTGACCTGGCAAAAAGTTCGTTTTATGTTAGGTTAGGTTAGGTTAGAGTAAGAATCTTTACATTGATTACAATAATTTGATTTACCTGAAAACAATACTATAAAATTATTATAGTATTAATATTAACTACTTTTTACCATACGATAAGTGCTCAATGTTAATGAAAAAGTAATAACAATTTATAATGATAATCTAATTTTTTTAATTGTTTGTCAAAACCGTGTCTTCTTAGTCTTGTTTTGTTTGGTTCAATGTCACGACTTGGCGAATATATTGACAATTGAATTTATTTGCGTCAAATTGAGAGATAGAATAGCAAAATTACAAACCTACTTTGAAGCAAATGACATGGATTTCATGAAAGCAGATAAATCAAAACAAATTATCATAGTGAAACAAGAATGGATCGAAACCAAAAAGTCGGAAATAGTGAATAACGGGTCTTTCAGAGAACTACCAATAGACTTAAAATAAGTCATTTATTTTTTACAAATTAAAAGACAAAGTCGTTCTAAAAATATATATTTCAGACGATTACCATTTTTACAAAGTGTTCTAGAACAAAGTACAGACAGCTGGACCTTCCTTTTTAGGCTACACAACTGCCTATATTTTAAAAAGTTCCTTAAAAACACAAAAAAACAATAAATTATTAAGAAAAAATCTTCTTTAAAATTGGAATGGTAAATCTTACGACGTCTTGTTACTTCATCTTTGTCCATAGGGTTTCTGGCTCTTTATCTAATGTGGATTAGCGCTGACAAATGTAGATTACGCCGATATCCCTCTGGTGACGAATTTTAGCGATATATTTGAATTTGATAATTCCAATTTTAAAGAAGATTTTTTCTTAATAATTTATTTGTTTTTTGTGTTTTTAAGGAACTTTTTAAAATATAGGCAGTTGTGTAGCCTAAAAAGGAAGGTCCAGCTGTCTGTACTTTGTTCTAGAACACTTTGTAAAAATGGTAATCGTCTGAAATATATATTTTTAGAACGACTTTGTCTTTTAATTTGTAAAAAATAAATGATTCATCTGACGGAAATTCAAATATA
>NW_019384615.1:769930-771790 GCF_000671375.1 Centruroides sculpturatus | reverse complement strand
TATATTTCAGACGATTACCATTTTTACAAAGTGTTCTAGAACAAAGTACAGACAGCTGGACCTTCCTTTTTAGGCTACACAACTGCCTATATTTAAAAAGTTCCTTAAAAACACAAAAAAACCAATAAATATTAAGAAAAAATCTTCTTTAAAATTGGAATGGTAAATCTTACGACGTCTTGTTACTTCATCTTTGTCCATTGGGTTTCTGGCTCTTTGGCTCTTTATCTACTGAGGATTAGCGCTGACAAATGTAGATTAGGCCGATATCCCTCTGGTGACGAATTATAGCGTTATATTTGAATTTCCGTCAGATGAATAAATTACTTTTTACAAATTAAAAGACAAAGTCGTTCTAAAAATATATATTTCAGACGATTACCATTTTTACAAAGTGTTCTAGAACAAAGTACAGACAGCTGGACCTTCCTTTTTAGGCTACACAACTGCCTATATTTTAAAAAGTTCCTTAAAAACACAAAAAAACAATAAATTATTAAGAAAAAATCTTCTTTAAAATTGGAATGGTAAATCTTACGACGTCTTGTTACTTCATCTTTGTCCATAGGGTTTCTGGCTCTTTATCTAATGTGGATTAGCGCTGACAAATGTAGATTACGCCGATATCCCTCTGGTGACGAATTTTAGCGATATATTTGAATTTGATAATTCCAATTTTAAAGATTTTTTCTTAATAATTTATTTGTTTTTTGTGTTTTTAAGGAACTTTTTAAAATATAGGCAGTTGTGTAGCCTAAAAAGGAAGGTCCAGCTGTCTGTACTTTGTTCTAGAACACTTTGTAAAAATGGTAATCGTCTGAAATATATATTTTTAGAACGACTTTGTCTTTTAATTTGTAAAAAGTAATTTATTCATCTAACGGAAATTCAAATAAGTCATTTATGTTAAAGTGAAAAAACAAATAAACCAGGCGAACAAATAAAACACATCATAGACTTCAAAAATTCAGTGCTATATAATTTAGAAAAATACTTAAAACGACAATTACAGAAAATAAATATAAATATTTGGAATACTCCATCAAACACGTAGACAACTTATACATGACATGAAAAATATAAAAAGGAGCAAAATTTACAGACTCGCAAGCCTAGATATAGTAAACATTTACCCTTCGACAACCTGGAATCTAATAGAAAGCACACTAAGAAAGATTAAAACAGAGAAAAAAGAAATTGATTTAATAGAATATGTATACAAGAGTAATTATTTCGAAGTCAACAATAAGTTCTACACACAACAAACAGGCATAAGCATGGGATCGGTCATAGGCACGAAGCTAGCAGAACTTCTTATGGTAGATATAGATTAAGCAATAAAAAAATTACAGGCATTAAGTTTTATAAACGATATGTGGATGATATAATTATACTATATGACCAAGAAATAATAAAATTAAAGAAAATACAGTAGAGCATCGATTATCCGACCCTCGATTAACCGTCACCTCGGTTAACCGACCGTTCTAGTTGGCAAATTTCAAATGTCCGCTAGTAAAGTGGCGCTACAATATTTGGCTATGTCTTGGCTACTTTAATATTATTTTTACGTATTTTAGCTGGCAACATTGGCAAGACCATGAAATGGAGCCAGTGTTTTAACGAGATTTAATTTTCTAATTTTTAACGATACAATAGCGACGATTATTATTTTAAAAAATTTTTGTTAGGCTTAACATCGATGAAAATTCAACGCGAAGTAGGTTAATAGCGATATACTAATATACTAATTACATGGGATATAATAATATACTACACTAATAATGGATTTTTTCATACTTTTCGGTTATCCGACTTTTCAATTATCCGACCAACCCCAGTCCCCAATTGAGTCGGATA
>NW_019384615.1:759195-768909 GCF_000671375.1 Centruroides sculpturatus | reverse complement strand
AGCCACATTAGAAGCAAAGGATAAAAATAAAAAATTCGGAACTTGCAGATCGGAACGGTTTTAGAGAATGCGGATTCGAAGTAAACTAAAAGAAAGAGGCAGAAAAGTCCTATAGAACCAGAAAATGACGGTAAAAATACTTATTGTATATATTGCAATGAAAAATATGGCATTACTCAGGAGGTTATGCTGTAAATGTAAACTCTGGGCTCATATGGACTGTACGGATGTAGAAAATGAGTATGTTCAATTTATTTGTGATATGTGTAGAGAATAAAAGAATAAACAATATGCTTTTATATTGCTTTTACATTGGTTTAGGATGTTTTCATTTATTATCTGGTTTATTACAAAAAAAAAATCAAACAGATGATAAATGAAAACATGTTTGCATTTGTTATTCATGTATATATGTCTTTGAGCTTGCATTTCGTTGTAATAATATTAAATAGGTGTTGGATTTGTATTTCTTTGTTTTAATAGTGAATTCCAACTTATACATTGTTAATAACATAAATTTATATACTTGCCTATCTTGCCCCATTACTGTTGCCCCTATACCAGGGGCAACTTTAATAAAAATAATTAAAATAATTACACCTTTACAAAAAAGAGAAATTGTCGAAGTTGACCCTATACCTGGGGCAACTTCGGCAATTTCTCTCTTTTTGTAAAGGTGTAATTATTTTAATTATTTTTATTTCCAAACTGATTTTAACCAGTTTTATAGTAAGGTAACATTCCAGTAGACAATATGAAAAGCTTTTCTTTTCAGTTTACAGCAGTATTTATTACACAAAATTTAAGTAAAGCTTAACATCCCAGTCTTTCCCCGGTCTCCCCTATACATTGGAGAAACAAAACGAAAATTAGAAACAAGATTAAAAGAACACATCGCGGATTTGAAATACAATAGAATCAACTGATTTTTACGAACATTGCACAACTCACAACTGCAAAATAGATAAGAATGGCGTTATAATAGTACACAAATAAAAAAATTGATAGAAAAGAAAATTTAAGGAAAGCTACGAATTTACTACAGTCAAAAATAATATTAACGAGAATCTAAGCATTAAAATTCATAAAAACTGGCTACAACTATTAAAATAGAATGTTTATACAGTCGCGGGCGAGGCTGTGTGCGGCAGTCTGGAGGTGAGACTTTATAATTTACGAGGCATGCGGGTGAGGCCGTCAAGTCGGAAGGGAAGGGAAGGGAAGTAGGAAGTACCGAAGGTGCCTAACAGATACGACAGATACAACCTATCTATGTAACAGACTGAAGAGGGGCGAAAGCCCGAAACGCGTATCTCTATGGATTAAAAGTGAATAATGAAAGTATTTGCCAAATGTCAATAAATTCACCAAGTCGTGGCATTGAATTAAACAAAAATTCAATTTTTGTTGGCCATTGACACTTGTGCAGGGCCGTGCGGTAGATTTTCTCAGTATGATGCAAGTCTTCGAAATGCCTTCCCTTAAATTTTTTTTTTTAAATAACCTTCGATTGTGATTTCCTTTAAACTACATAAATGTACGAATACTGTTTTTATTTTAAAAATATAAACTGATATAAAATATTGATCTCGACTATCAACTACAGCAATCTACTACAGTTTTACTCTTCTAGCTTTAACTGTAGCAAATTCGTTAATTAGGAATGTGTAGTTTAGAGTGGCAGCTAATGTAGATTCAATAGAAATGATAGATTTCTAAGTTTGTTTAGGGTATTGAACTTCTTAAGTAGTGTTTTATTAATTTTAATTTGGAGAAACTTCTTTTCCCACTAGCTACAGAAACAGGAAGTGTTAATAAAATTCTCAGAGCTACAACAGTATTCGGATAAAAAGTAATTAAGNAGAAGTTGCCGAAGTTGCCCCGGGTATAGGGGCAACTTCGTCAATTTCTCTCTTCTTGTAAAGTTGTAATTATTTTAATTATTTTTATTTCCAAACTGATTTTAACCAGTTTTTTAGTAACATTCCAGTAGACAATATGCAAAGCTTTTTTTCAGTTTACAGCAGTATTTATTACACAAAATTTAAGTAAAGCTTAACATCCCTGTCTTGCCCCGGTCTCCCCTATACATTGGAGAAACAAAACGAAAATTAGAAACAAGATTAAAAGAACACATCGCGGATTTGAAATACAATAGAATCAACTGTTTTTTACGAACATTGCACAACTCACAACTGCGAAATAGATAAGAATGGCGTTATAATAGAATAAATAAAAAACATTGATAGAAATAATAAAACAAATAAAAAAAATTGATAGAAATAAAATTTAAGGACAACTACGAAATTACTACAGTCAAAAATAATATTAACGAGAATCTAAACATTAAAATTCATAAAAACTGGCTACAACTATTAAAATAGAATGTTTATACAGTCGCGGACGAGGCTGTGTGCGGCACGCTGGAAGTTTCGAGGCATGTGGGGGAGGCCGTCAAGTCGGAAAAGAAGGGAAGGGAAGGGAAGGGGAGTAGGAAGTACGGAAAGTGCCTGACAGATACTGTATACACAAGATACAACCTATGTAACAGACTGAAGTGGGGCGAATGCCCGAAACGCGTATCTGTATGGATTAAAAGTGAATAATGAAAGTATTTGCCAAATGCCACGACTTGGTGAATTCACCAATAAATTCACCAAGTCGTGGCATTGAATTAAACAAAAATTCAATTTTTGTTGGCCCTTGACACTTACGCAGGGCCGTGCGGTAGATTATCTCAGTATGATGAAAGTCTTCGAAATGCCTTCCCTTAAATCTTTTCTCTTTAAAATAACCTTCGATTGTGATTTCTTTTAAACTGCACAAAATGTACGAATACTGCTTTTATTTTGAAAATATAAACTACTATAAAATATTGATATCAACTATCAACTACAGCAATCTACTACAGTTTTACTCTTCTAGCTTTAACTGTAGCAAATTCGTTAATTAGGAATGTGTACTTTAGAGTGGCAGCTAATGTAGATTCAATAGAAATGATAGATTTCTAAGTTTTGTTTAGGGTATTGAACTTCTTAAGTAGTGTTTCATTAATTTTAATTTGGAGAAACTTCTTTTCCCACTAGCTACAGAAACAAGAAGTGTTAAGAAAATTCTCAGAGCTACAACAGTATTCGGATAAAAAGTAATTAAGTTATTTTGGCACAAATTATTCAAAACATCCAAAGGTTTCATAGAATATGCTAGCATTCGGGATATATTATGCAATTCTTCTTGGAGATCATTTGCATTTATATCTGATTCATTTTCGACAAAAATTATTGAATGGAGACTGGTACAATAATTTCCTAGCGTTTCTTCATCTAAATCCTTGATTTAAAATGTAATATAAAAACTGAAAATATTTGCTATGTGTTTCGAGAAGCGTGAATCGTTCATTCAGAGAATTAAGGGTAATGTCAAGAATATAATTGAAAAAGTTTATTTTAAATTTACTCTCTTCTGTTAAGGGTTCATCGACAGCTTATTCGTAGTCAAATTGATGCTTTTTCCTTCTGTTTCTGACTTCAGTTTCGGCAGGAAATTCTGTACTGCATTCAAGATTCTCTGCAATCTCATTAGCAGCAATTTTCATCTGATCATATCCAGATTGTCTATAACTTTTCACTTTTTGTATGATAACATCCTTACACAATCTGAGAAATTTGTAGTTAGAGATTACAATAGCTTCGAAACTAAATTTAGTTTAAATAAAATATCACGCCAAAAAATTACACCGCATATAAATTTTGTACAGTATACCCCCTATAACACTAGATAATTCCGTGTTATATGAATTTCATTTTGTACAGTGACTTAGATTTTATAAATACGTGAGCCGTTTACAGACCGGCACACTTATTTGTAAAATCTAACGGGACATTCCAATTTTCAACGCTGACTCAGCGCTGATCTCGACATTCGTTAAAATTCGTTCCTTTTTTCAACGTTGAGGTAGCGCTGTTGTCAGCGCTGACTCAACACACTCAGCACTTAGATATGTTGACTGCTACTTTCCTTGAATGGAATCCATCTTGCTGAGAATGAAATTATGGGAACTAAGCACTTCGTACTCGAGTTGGAACGTCGTTGATGACGTCAAATTGTTGACTTCAACACTCAACACTCGCGTTGAAAATTGGAATGTCCCGTAAGTGATTCGTACAACATGGAATTCATATAACACGGAATTATCTAAAGTGTTATAGTGAATCTACTGTAATTTTTAATATGTTTGCTAACCCTCTTGCTTTAACTTTAGTTTCTGCATCTCTGTTGACGTCTTCTATTATTTGGAATAATGCATCATAGATTTCGCAAAGTTGAAATCGCTGCTTGACCACCTTGTAGCACTCAATGGTTTTAGAGTTAATTGTGAAACATTTATTAGCACTTCCCAACGCTTTGTAGATCCAGAAAAAAAGTGTAAAGTTCTTGTACAATAGAATAATAGTATTGTTTCTGTAGAAGAAGACATCATTCACAACTAGGTTAAAAGAATGACGCGCGCAGGGCACATAAAACGCCCTTGGATATTTTTCAAGTATTCTATTTTGAACTGTACACCCTTTTTTACTATTTTCATTTTAGTTCCGTTGTCATAGCCTTGTCCTCTAAGCCACTTTAACTCGAAACCTAACTTTTCCAAATTTGTCAGAATAAATTCTGTCAAATCCTCTCCTGTTGAATCACAAGCTTCAAAATAACCAATAAAGAATTTTTCGATTTCATATGTATTTTGAATGGAGTTAAAAGCGACAACTATTATTGTTAATGAGAGCTGTTGAATATGACTTACGTCTGGGGTACAATCGGCGATTATCGAAAAATATTTAGCGATTGTTGTTATTTCGACAATTTTTCTTATAATTTCATTTCCCATCAAATTTATCAATTCATCTTGTATATTATTGCTTAGATAAGTCACAGACCATTTATCAGACTCGCGATGACCTCGTGTTGAACTATCGTTATTTTATCTACACTATTAAAATAGGGTAAATAAAATAATGATAGAAATGAGTTTCATAGTATGATTTGTAGGTAACAGAATATAATCGGTATATATAATCGAGATGGGTTGATAATAATAATAATAATAATAATAATAATAAGCGCAGAGCCCAAACGGTTAGGGGTTGAAGGTTGAAATTTGGTACACAGTTAAGGTACGTCATGAGAACGTACACAAAGAAGGGTTTTTTCGAAATCCCTCCCGCCAGGGAAAGGGAGAGGATTAAGGATTATGGTAAAGAACTCGGCTTTACTGTACTATTTTAGATGCGGTTTTTTTGCGTTTTTGCAGATAATCGAACATATTTTCAGACTATGTAAAAATTTTCTAATTAATCGCGGGAGAGTGAGACCTAATTCTTGTACTGATGAAAACGGGTAAGATCAGCTATAATCTAATAATCTTAATCTTCGCTATCGTTAGTTTTGCTCGAGCAACACCGGGCTCATCTGTTATTACACAGATAACGAACATCTGTCAAATCGACAGCTAGCAGCCGTTTTCACATACGCCTTTCCTTAATTTGTCATTGTATTGTCTTCACTTCAACGTATATAAATTCAGTAAAAATAGAGCAAAAAATAACAAACGCAAAAGTAGCAAATGCAAATATTTTCTAAGCAATTCTCTCTATCACACACAGAACCTAAAAGTAGTCCAATATTACCTAAATACTGTAACTCTCTATCACACACAGGCACACGTTCCGCACCTGATATATATCCAGTCCATGTAAATGCTCCTTTTTAATTCGAGTCCCTATTGTCACAACATAATCCTTTTCAATGATAATAAATAACCACAATTGCTGTAAAACACAATAATTCTCTTACATCATCTACTTTTTAAACACAAAAACTATGTAAATGCAAAAATATTATACTGATACGGATATACTGTATATTTCATTTACTGATTTAAACACAGCACAGCCACTTGCTACTTCTCGAGAAAAACTAACGTTAAAATCAAATACAGTATTGTCAATGATTTAAACTCAAAGCAGAATTATCAACACAGTACACGTGCAATTGTCTTTTATCATAATTGCCGTTTTAGGAGCGGTCGCAGGGTATATTATAAACAAACACAGCGTTAAAGTAAGAACAAGTAGCATGTGTAAGATGAAGAGCTCAGGGATTGTTGTGACCCTAGCTTCTAAAGATATCCTTGATAAGTTCTTACATAATGAAAAGTGGAAGTATATTGAGTTAGTTGTAGAACTGCCAAAAAATGGCCAAGAATGTGTTTAAACGACGTGTTGAAAAAAGAGGTAATTAAACACGTAAGTGAATTAAATGAAAATACTCTCTATGGTAAGAAAGTCTCTTTAGAAAAAATAAAAAGTGAGTTTAAGTTACTGTATAGATCACTTTCTAAGAGGGTCTACCTCGCTGAGTAGGTAGCCAATTGGTGCCTAGCTTAAGAAAATTGTGACAATCAGTAGAGTGTATATCGGGTATAAAAGTTTTGTAATAATAGACTACTATAAAGTGACCCTGTACTACATATGTCAAAAGTTTGATCAAAAGCTTTGATCAACTTATGGATTTTTCCGTAATACAGTAGAACATCCGAATCAATTGGAAATTGGGGTTGTTCGGATAACCAATTATGTACGAAAAATATATTATTTTTTGTACATAAATATATTATAAATAAAATATATTATAAATAAAATATAACCGAATTATTATTCTTCCCAAGTATTAGGTTGTCATGGTGACTTTAAAACTAATTTATATCTAGCGTCTACCTATGCATCCAGCTGTAAAGTAAATAATAAACTGTAGTCGTTCCAATTCATCGAGTGACTTTTGCGAGTGTGGTGCCATCTACACCCTACAGAATTTTATGTTAGAGTGTAGTATTTTTTACAACGAGATAGAGGAATTAAAGAATATACTTAATAGGCCTATAGTCTCCTCCCATAATGTTGCATTTGGTGAAGTCTGTACCAACTTACTGCACACTAAGGTAATATATTATAATGAATACAAAGTTATAAAGAAGGTGTTAATACGTAGGATAGTTTAAAAGAATGGAGTATAATTCAGGTTTTTATTTATATTTATTTTATGATGTTACGGTGCATAGATTTATATTGTTTTATGATATACTGATGTATTGTACTGTACAGTACATAGTTTGAGATAAAGTCCCAGGGTTTAATTAACCTGATCAAACTGGTTAAATATATAGTATTATCTAGTATATTATAGTAGTTANGGTTCGATTATAGAACGATTGTAAACGTTTCAGAAAATTGATCAAATTGAAAATAGTTCGTTTGATTTTCGGCAATTCTCTTCAGCGGTAGGTGTTATATAACAATTACTATGGTTATTGAAATATTGGATGTAAATGGGGTTTGCTTGCAAAACCTCCGCTGACGAAGTCGCGGGTAACAGCTAGTATAGTATATTATAGTAGTTATATATAGTATATATAATATGAAATATGTAGGTCTTATTTATATATGGTTTCAATATAATTATAAGGGTTATATATTATATAAATTTGAAGTTTTATATATAGAGTTTAACTGTATATAGGTTTTTAACATAGATTTGTAGGGTTTTATGGTGTCCTCTCCTGCTCAGAGAAGGCACAGTAAGAGCAGCAGTGACGTCCATAAACGTCCTGCTGAAATTTTAACGTATTATATACAGCATACTGTGCTCAGTATTGAGAGGTGTATAAAATACACCTGGTATGTGAATAGCACAAATCTACAGGTTGATGTTTATGACAATGGTTCATAATGTCTAGTTGAAAGTGGTATTGCACGTATGTCGGTGGGACTTGCTTGTATGCTCATGCAGATACTGTAACGGGTAGTGGTGGGACTATCGGAGATGGAATACTGAACTGGAAAGCAAAAATCTGCTACTGGTGAAAACTGTTGATATACTGTATAAAACTAAGAACAGTCTTTCCACAGCTCCTGGAACAATTGCTACAAATCACAAAAACGAATTCAGATTGGGTAACAGTAAGGAATATTGCAGAAATTTTATCAAGAACGTGCACAATTACATCTGACTATAAATATTTTCCAAGTAAAATCGGTGCAATAGAGCATGCAGCAATGACATCGGGCAGTGTTTACAGTTAGTTTCTCTCATTTAAACAGCAAGTGATCATTTCTACAAACTATTGTTGCGGCCGAAATGTGAAGTTCTCCTCACCACCAGAAGAAGCGTAAATAGATATAAAAAGCCATTCAAACACGTGAGCAGCACATTTTTCATCGATTGAGATTTCTCGTAAAGGTGACCGCAACAATGCTGAACTTCTTTTTGAAAAACAGCATTACACTAATTTGAAAAAATTACGTGTAGTACTTTGCAAAAACGATTTCGAAATCCTTGTAATAAAATATAAAAACGTTCTTTTATCTATTTCTTTCCTTAGCTTCAAAATTATAAAATATGCCGAAAATTCTATGGATAAATATAGATGTAACAAATAATTGCTGCTTTTAGTAAAGTCTACTGATTTGTCTATTTTTAACTTTTAAGTACTGTACATATTGTTTGTCTGTGTTTTCCCATTTTTTACCCTTAAACAAATTTTTATGCCTATATGACCTAGCCCTAAGAATAACTAAAATTATCACGGGAATTGAAGTGCATAGATCACCCAGCACATTATTAAAGTCAGATATGCAAATGTACTGCAGAAAATGAAAATTTTCAACTTTACCATATTAAACTGTAAAACACCTGTAGCCTTTCGCATACTGCAAATAACATAACAGATAATTAGCAAGTGAAGCAGATATATCCAAACATTCAGACTGTTTAACACCACAAAAATACGAAGAGATAACAAACGATTGAGGGTTCCTGAAAATAAACAAAAAAAAGTTTAAATTTTTATAACGTGACGATTAAACTTTAATAAGAACGTAAATGTACACAAAATACTGTTTACGGTTAAGTGATTATTTAATTTTTTTCGAGTGGATAATAAATAAAAACTTTTAAACAAAAACGGATTATTTCGGAAAATAAAGAAAATCGAATTATTCTAGTCACAACAAAAAATGTAACTGAACTACGTACAACTTTTAGAGTATTCATTTTAATTAACTGCGAATATCCAGTATAACTGTATCGGTAAAGTAAGTGAACTTTTTCATGTAGTATAATATACATTGGAGACAATATAAATACACTTTACGATATGAAACTAATAATTATCTAAACAACTTTAATTAATTTAGTTACCGTATTTATTTTCCCAAATATAGTACATAGGCTATGTATAATTTAGCGAATTATATTTTACTTCAGCTAAAGCTTAAAACTAAGTTCACAAACGCAATTAAAAAAATTATAAATGTTAATATTACAATTAACAGTAGATTATACAGAGAACAGCAAAAGCGCCGTAAATGTTTTTATTTATAACTATATTTAGATGAAAAAAAATAGACCGTGAATACTAGATAATTAGAATTTCCTTACCTCCGTTTCGTGACACACAAGCCACTGTCAACCAAGCAAATCCCACTGTCCAAGCAAATGGAGCAATGCACTGAAAGGCGATGATTATATTTTCGTTGGCCATAATATTTTTCTTGTAATTATGCGCTCCAAAAATTGATAATGTCATTAAGACAATGCATCCGGTCCAACAAAGTAAAAGGGTAATCTAAGAATTTAAACGGGAAATTCTTAATAAACGGACTA
>NW_019384615.1:757574-759030 GCF_000671375.1 Centruroides sculpturatus | reverse complement strand
CAGTGGTCGTAAACTCTTAAATATATTTTACGTAGTAATAAAAATATAACTTGACATACGAATTTATAAATAATTTATATTCAAATTACATCATTTTTATGATCAACGGCGGCGTAAGGCATGGACGACGTGAGCCACCGACTATGCCTCGCGGTCCGAAAAGCCTCGCGCCTCGAAGGTTTATGCATTACTTGAAAGCCGCGAACGCGACGAAAAAATTTTACTTGTCATAAAACGATAAATAGTTTGTCAAATTTTTATTCATAAAAATGCAGTTTCAACTGCTTCTTATTTTATAAAATCCGTCTTCTTGCGCCATCAGAGGGCCTTTTAAACAATAGGTAGTTTGTTAGTGCTGGTCAGTAGTAGTTCAAATTTAATACGAACGTTTGTTTCTTGAAAATTTGATCACAATTTAAATACAGTATTTAATTTTAATATTACCGGTATGTCATCGAAAATAAAACGTGTTGTATTATCATTAAAAGACAAATTAAAGTATTTGTTTCGATTATCCGAATTTTTCCTTATCCAGACTACGTTCATCCCCAATTAGTCCGGATAATCGAGGTTCTACTGTACTTAGTAACATCACGAGTAACATTCCCTTCAACAGCAATGTATGACGTTAGGAGCCTTCACTTAATTAAATATGATAAATTTATTGAATGTAAATTTATCTGTTCTCTTCTATGCCATGAATTATTATACAATAATTTTTTTTATTCGTAAGATTATACTATACGTTATGGAAAATGCGTAAATATTTAAATTGATTAGGTGGAAAAGACAACCTGGAAAAATACACAAAACAAGGAAAAGTACAAATAATCCTCGTATAAAACTGTAGTTATG
This sequence comes from Centruroides sculpturatus, assembly GCF_000671375.1. Lineage (NCBI taxonomy): Eukaryota > Metazoa > Arthropoda > Arachnida > Scorpiones > Buthidae > Centruroides > Centruroides sculpturatus. The sequence continues at coordinate 758,175 of NW_019384615.1, read as the reverse complement.
TTTCGGGCAAGAGTCGTGTTATGCGAAACGTTTGATACAAAACTATGACTGAGAGAAATATGTTTCAACAAGTGTCAACGAATGCTCACCAACGCTCCAAGTGTATCATCCACCAAACAGAGAGTTAAAAAACTATCACAAAAATCCCTATAAGAGTGTCCGCTCCTTGGTACTGTCAAAGGGCCGTTAGGTTGGCAACACACTACACTACCACGCTCTATGTAACAACGTGTGGACACGATGACAACACTGATCGTGATGGTGTACACGAAACTAACTTGTTCAATATATTATTAAAAAAGTTTTTAAACTTTGCATTGAATTTACAAAGTAAAGGACAAAACGCCTATTTTATAAAATAAATAGAGGACAGAGCAGTAAAATAAAGGACTGTCCTCTTAAATAAAGGACATTGATGATCATTGATGATAATGATCATTGTAACTACAGTAGAACCTCAATTATCCGCCCAAATTGGAGACTGGGGTTGGTCGGATAATTGAAAAGTCGGATAACCGAAAAGTATAAAAAAATCCATTATTAGTGTAGTATATTATTATATCCCATGTAATTAGTATATTAGTATATCGCTATTAACCTA
>NW_019384615.1:734642-756260 GCF_000671375.1 Centruroides sculpturatus | reverse complement strand
TTTCTTAATATATCTCCAATTAAAGCACCAAAACAATAAGTACCAAGATGGGAATAATATGGTTTATAATAATTATAAACTATATATTTATAAGATTTCCTAAAATAATAAATAAAAATATAAATTCATCCATTATCAAATAATAAAGAAGTTAAAAGTTTATACTCATAAGCTGCAGGTATTCCAAGCATCACGTAATATCTGTTCGAAACTACATCAACCATATACAATATAATCCCTGTTAACATTATAACAATTATGGCGAGTCTTCCAAATCTGGGCCATCTGCAAAAAAATACACAGCAAAGGAATTCAAAATATCAATCATCCGTTAAATAATAATACAGACTTTCATAGGCATTAATGTTAAAAAACTCCGCTTTATACAAATAATAGTGACGAGTTTAACGATGTTGTCATCGTTTATCTCGTCACCACTGAATAAATCGACATACGTTTCTGTGCCAAACTCGTTTAGACGTCTGAAAAGTCGACTCCCCTCCTGAAAACATGAGTTCACACACCACTGTAAGGTGTGTGGTGTTAACTCATTATTTTCTGGAGGGGATTCGACTTATTAATAAATATATACATACTGTATTAATAAAAATTCCTTAACATTTAATGTATTTTTGTGTATAAAATAACATTAAGTAAACAAAAAAAATGTGCAATGTATTTCAACATCACAGAAGAACATAATTTTGCATTTTATCACTATTCATTCACGCATTATTTGTAGCAGGTGTTTTACATTTCTGTTAGAAATAAGTATGGGAAAGCTAACAATGCTTACGCCGAAAGAAAAATACGAACTTGTGTCTGAATTTGAATGTAATAAAACTTCGTAAGCCGAATTTTCAAAACAAGAAAACCTTTCAACTACAACACTGGTGGAAATTCTAAAGAGAAAAGAGGAAATTAAGAAATGTTTTCTTGGACCTTCGACACGACTGTCTGGATAACGCCAGAGAAAGTCACCGTACAAAAATGTGGAAGATGCTCTAGTACGTTGTCTAAAGCAAATTCGTTCATCGAATCTTCCTGTGTCGAGGCCGGTACCGAAACAACAAGCGAAGGAAATCGCTGAGGAATTTACAGTAGAAATCAACTTTAGTGCTTGTGATGGATGATCAAATACTGTTAAAGTCAGATAAAGTATATTGAACGCCTCAACCGGTAAAACCGATCTAGCATCCGGTACGACTACTCCTATACGGCACCCCTAACGGATGGGAGACAAGTCCCCACCCCAATTGCCAAGCAAATACCGACCATTCACGAAAAAATTGCCATCGTCGTTTGGCCTAGAACCAGGCTAGGCTAATCTAGGATGGAGTTGAAAGACTCACGTCCTGCTCACCAGTTTAGCGGCGTGGCTAAAGTACGTACGCTGCACGTTTCAATGCTAGGCGGAATTGGTCTGGGTTGAGTCCGACCTTGTCCACAATGTCCACGTTGACCTCGACCACGTGTTCTGCGTCGTTTGTTCGTCGGCAAAGACTAACTGAGAAACTAGTCCAGGCGAATAATTTACTTCATTTGAATCGGCCACGCGATATTTACAATAGTGTCGAGATATAATACAAATCCAAGAAATGCACAGTTATCGACTCCGAAGGTTAACTAACGTAAAGTGAAAAAATATCTTTCCATCTCGGAGAACGGGAGGAAAGAGAGGTCAGAGGGCAAAAGGTCACGCGGTGGCGCTTCCTGCCCTACAACTGTATAAAACACTGCTGTATTTTCTTAATTGTAGTTTTGTGAATTTTTCAACTTTGTTTTAGTCGTCATATCCGATAACTTGACACATTTCACTTCCCCTTGGAGTGTCGACTTATGCCGACTCGACTGTATTTAAGGTTTTTATAAATACTGAAGGAATAAAGTATTATTATCTAATACCATCTTGACAAATTTTTAGAATTTTAAATGTAACCAAATCTACTTTGATGGGAAATTTAGTAAGAAGGAAAAACAATTCTTTAGAAAATTAGTATCAAAACTTATCACTATTAGGCTTTAGGGACTGAAAGCAACAAACATCCTATACGAGCTAATCATTCATGCAATACAGAAGGAGTAACGCTTCTGTATTGCATGAATGCGTTTAACGTCTTTTTACATTTATGTAAAAAGTCGGTGAACGGACTTTTTACATAAATGTAAAAAGACGGCAAACCGTCTTGCCGTAAAGACTCCGATTTGCCGTCTTTTTACATTTCTGTAGATTGGGAATCTATAGAAATGTAAAACACCCTGAAGAGAAGTTCAAATTACACGAAAATATTCCACCCGAAATGCATAGTAAATAAATAAATAAAGAATACGAATATAAGCTTTTGTCTCTGATTAAATGTGGTCCAGGCAAAAAACGGTGGTTATTTCTGTAAAATTAACCCATGAAGTTTCATCAATCTTCAGGTTTTTTTTACATTTCTATACATTGGCAAATTCAATTATTACATTTGTTATTACGGTAAATTACTACAATAGTTATTTGGATATATTTATACAATAGTTAACTAACCTGTTTTATGTTTTTGACTGACATCTGCCCAGATGCGGTCCAGGCAAAAAAACGGTGGTTATTTCTGTAAAACTAACTCATGAAGTTTCATCAATTTTGAAGAAATATTTTTGAAAAATTGATTTTTTAAAAGGAAGATAAGCAACAGTTAGAATCTCTGGCGATTGCAAAAATATTTCGAATAGAGACGTGCGATTCGTTTATTGTTCCATGCGGATTATAAGCGTCAGTTTAAACTTCATCTTCAAGGCTGCCTTTTTTTGCAAATTTGACTTAGTCTAGGCATACCAGTTACTTAGAGTAGATGACGAAACAGCTATAGCGAAAACAATATTGGCCAATCGTGGTACTTTTAAAATTTATTGAAGCTCTAGCAGTGAAAACGTCGACCGCAACCGCTGTATTAAATCATCTAATTCTTTTAGTACATCTTTGTTCACATCTTCATTTGTTATCATAACTTTTGTGTCTAAGATTAACTGGCCAATATCTGGACACGAATATAAATATTGCAATTATCACATTGAATACTTTTTATCTTTAAATTTTAAAACAATCCATTTAATCAAATAGATCCCTACCAGTGGCTAAGGGATAGAATCATTGAAAGTGTTATGCGATATTTTTGTGTGTAGCATCCACCAGCTAAAACGTTTTTTTAGAGCTCAATGGCCAATGCCTGAAATCTGGCTGCTTTACACAATTTTAATATTTTCGCCGTGAAAGCTGTCTCGTATTCGATTAAAATAAGGCATACATAAATTAGCATTCGAAAATTCAATAGCAATCTAATTGCTTTTTATATATAATGTATAACGCATACTGCGGTTATAATAAAATATTAATTTTAAGCAATTGAATGTACTTTAAAATATGAAAATAATCGCAACATATGTAGTTTATTTATATTTTAAAAAATACAATATAAGCGCCGCTTCCACAGCTTCCGTAGACGGCACGCCACGGATAGTGATATAGTCAAAATTAAACTAGGTGTTCTTGGACACTGCCTCACATTTTTACGGCTGTTATTACTATCGTTTGAGTAATTTTCGGTTTGTCGTGTTTGCAAATAGTAAACAAATACAAGAAAAAACTTAAAATGGCAACTATGACTTGTATATTATCAGGACTTATTATACTTTATAAATTTTAGTAAACAAAAACCATTTTGTAAGTCTGTACAGATGCAATTCAGGATCATAGGCGACCTTATTATCACGGACACATATGATCTTTCATTACGCACCAATAGATATCACCCCATATGGATTAAACACTCCCAAATAGTTGAAACACTTTACTAAAGCTTATCTAATCGATTTAGCATTATATCATGTAATCATATTACAAAAATTAAGTTACATTTTTATATTTATAAAAAATACTTTGTCGAATTCTTACCTGTCAACAATATATAATAACAGTGACATTAATATGGAAAGTTGCAGCAACGCACTGATGAACCATATTACGTCGATAAACTCCTAAAAATATTTTATAAAGTAGACGAATTAAAAACTAATAAAACTACTAATATTTTATTCGATTTATTTATAAAAGTATCATACACACAAATACAAGTATCTTTATACTATAAACTCTACTTATTAAACCATTTTTTTTCTATTACTGTCGCCTCTAAATTTTATCAATGTTTATAAATTTAAATTTTCCGTTAATAAAATTTCTTATTTAAACGTTTTTCATGTTACTTTTTTATTTTTATAAAAATTAATAATAATCTATGCAATAAAATAAAATAGATTTCAGATGTTACTTAGTTTTTTGCACATTACAGTTTAATATACTTATTAATAAACCTATAAATCCCCTTTTTGAACTGATTACGAGAGAATTTCTCTGAACGAATCCTTATCTAACAATTAAACTAACCATTGGTCTTGATGGTTCAATAATACTGCTTTCTTTTTGCATAATATCACAATTCGATCTGTTTCCTGTGACGTGTGAACAGTGCTTATTTCATTAACGTGCAACAAAGACACAGCAATATCAAAAGCAAAAGTAACCTGCTCTAGCGATACGCTGGTGTTCATTATCGAAAAAATTCTAATAATATTTAATTTATTAAAATTATTTCGTAAAAGATGTTTTTATTTATAAAGAAACTTTTAAAAATTAAATATAGTTGTTAAATTTAAACGAAACGAATTGAAATAGAATTTTAGACATTTTTCGTATCACAGAAAACCACATTTACAGGCCTACTGAATTTTCCCACTGATAAAAGTTGCAAAATTTATAGCGAGTTCCATTTCTTTTAACAAACAATTGACGTTACGGATAGTCAAATGGAAAACGTCCTAAACAAAACATCGTTGTACAAAAGTTTAAAGTGAAGGATCGTTCACAGATTCATCAAATTACCTTTATATTATATGTTACATATAAAAACATTTGTGCCTTAACGATAAATAGCATATATCTAATACATTGGCTTGTTCAAAACAGCTTCAGTGAATGAAAATTATCACGTAATCATTCATAATATCTAAAACTTAAATCAAAAACTTAATTTTAACTTTTATACATTCACCGTAGATTCACTGAGTGAGTAAATATAAATATGCGTGACACATTTCCACCATTTGCTTTCTAAGTGTTTTGCCTGACTAATAACAACATCCCAATGAGGACCTTCTCCGAGAAGAGGCAGAAGAATTGCGAAGCCCAAAACGAAGAATATCGGAAGTGTATATCTGCAACACGAACAAAATATAGCACACGAATCAATGACAGTAAGAGTTAAATATTTTACCTGATAACTCGCTTGACTAAAAACATGACATAGTATTTCACAGAGTTTCGTCCAGTTTCTTGTCTCAGATACATTACCATAAACCCGCTGGCCAAAAAATATTATTCTTTATTAATTTTAAACACAAATATATTTTTGCCAAAAATCTATAGATGTTACTATTATTAATATGATAGCGAATGTAAATATTCTTCGGAAATTGTATTTATATGTAACATTTAAATTCTAATGATCTTACCTGTAGAAGAAGAATGATTCTATCATAGTGAGGCCTTGGAGAATAATTTCGAATAAAAGAAGTTCCGCTTGCTTGAAGATATTGGTATATTTATCTTTAAAATATAATTATTGTTATTGTTTTAATAATGGATAAATATAAACTATGTTTTGTATGAAATATCAGTTTCATTACTTGGAATATAATATGTATTAACTAGCTGTACTCGCGGCTTCACCCGTGCGGCTTTTGCAATTTGATAGAAATAACCCTCTCACAAATTAGTAATTCTGTAGAATTACTGATTTTTGTTTGTTTCAAACTATAGCACGCATTAGAATCACTACGGCGATATTTATTGTTTACTTCATAGAACTGTCTTTACATCTTGCATATGACATAATTTGTATATATTTTTATGTGTATAAATATTTATATACATAAAGAATGTACATAGGTGTACTAATATACAAAAAATATACATTAGTACTGAAAAATACAAAACTAATAGAAAAGAAACGATCACGAAACCAGAATAAATAAACCAGATTTCAGAAATGAACGTATGCGTATCACTAATATTGAAACACTTTGCAAGTATTTGCAGATTAATTTCACAGAAGATTTGGTGGTAGAAAATAGCAACTGTCAAATTGAACGAATGAAAAAATCGTGACAAAAATCATCGAATTGATTGCACATATGATAAGAAGAATTTAACTGTCAACCTACGCCGTAACATGAAGTTCAAGCGATTGTTCAGTATTAGAGAAAACGATTCCCATTGTTTAATAGAATGATTTCGCCTAATTACGGAAAAATAAGTATGTCGCTCCAGCAAACAATTATTGTATGTTATATTGCGAAATGTGTAAGTTTCGTGTCACAGAAGATTCGAGATGTTCTGTAAATAGTTTTCGTTGCATCGTACCGTAGTTGACAAGTTAAATAAAAGAAGGAGATACAGCCCGAAAACAATGAATACATTGAGACTAAGGATGCACCGATTAATCGGTAATCTGCCATATCGACCATTTACCCGGTTAATCGGTTTTAATAATCGGCCAATTTTGCATTTTAATATTTTTGTTAGCATGTCAAGTATGAGGCTAGTAATAAAAAATAATAAATTTCTGTCATATATTTGTTGTTTAATGGATATTACTTGACAATCTAAATATTAAAAAAAATTTTAACTTAAATTATTTTTTTTATCAATACATATCATAAGGTATAATATAACCTGTTCAAAACAATCTGTATTATTTAAAGTTTAAACTTTAAACATATAAAACAAACAAAAACTTTAAAACCCTTAAACTGTAATACAAAAACATGAGAATTTCGCCATTTTCAGGGCTCTTAAAAGTTTCCTCCGACTATGAAAATTTTTTCACTTTCAACGAAAGATGCTGAAAGACATACATATTTTGATCAAATTAGGAAAAAATTCTTTTGAACTTCTCCACCACAAAAATGGCTGCTATGCCTTTGTATATGAGGTAAATGTAAATATTTTTCTAATTCTTGATCGAAACGTTTGTTCGTTTGTTTCGTTCTTTCTTCCTTTTTAAAAACATGCTCTTATTCATTCTTTTATTCACCAAAAGTTAATTCATCAAATTAATTAGAAAAACTCAGATTATTTTCCATCTTAATCGTCTCCAGAAGTAGAAGCTTCAGAATTTAATTCTTCTTGAGATTTTGAATTATCAACATCATCTAAGCTATGGATTGTCCATATTTTTATTTCCACTACCAACTTTTATTTTTAATTTAATTTTGAATCTTGGATCTAATAAGGACGACAATTATGCATGTCTTTGGATATGAACTTCCGTTTTTACTGATGAACATCCAACTTCTTTCGTTTCGGAAATTTCTCTTTTCATCTTTTAAGTTTTTTTTTTTTAATTTTCATGATGACATTTATCCAGATGATTTTCGTGTGTATGGTGGTGGAAGTTTTAGCATTTTTTCTATCTCTCGAAATAAAAGACTGGCAAAATTGCTCTTGGAAAACTTCTCGTTTTCATCTTTCTTAAAAAATTTTCCAGCAATACAATTAATTAATTGATAATTAATATCCAAATCTAAGCCATGAGGGTTTTGGATTTGGATGTTAATTAAAATTGAAAAGTTTATCAAAAGAAATAATTTATCATTTTAATTTAATACATGAATCTGAAAAAAAAAATTATCTTTATGTTGAAAATTCTTTTTATAACAAGTTGTTATAAAATTATTATTATCGTATGAAATTTTATATTTTTATTAAGAATATATAATTTAATGCGATAATAAAATCATAATATAATTAACTATTAACACAGTAAATTATTAACACTAATCGGTAATCGGTCATTTTGCTTATTAGTGCATCCTTAATTCAGACTATAATATAGCTCTTTATGCCCTTATCATCTTTCGATTTCGATCGAAAAATATTAATTATACAAGATGTTTTACTAAAATTAAAATTCTCTTATTAATGGACAAAAATAAAGATCTAATTATGTCCATCACTATTTGTTAGAAATAAGTAAAGGTGCTTTTTATAAATATTTTTTCGACAATTGGAAGAGTCTAAACTGTAAGCATATAATAAACAAAGCATAAAATTTTGATTTGCAGTTGCGTGAAGATTGCAAACGTCACCAGGAAAAGCTTGGAAAACGTTGATCCAAGAATAATATATAACAGTGTGTATTACAAAATGGCAATAGCCCATATTCTAAATTCAGCATCTCTGTACATTACTGTATACATTACATAAAGCAGGAATAAATGTGCACACCCACCGACAACTTGGGTATTAGGAAGGCACAAATGCGACCATCGCATTTGTTTCTTATATCGAATACTTTCTATTTCCCCTGTATTTATTTTCCTGTATATCGAATACTGGGAGGAATGCAAGTCTCGTAGCAATTTTGGTTTTAACTGGAATTGTGAAACATAAGGCCGTGGAAGGCTCGTACAACTCGAAATTATCTTGGTCTTTTCTAAGCGATTATTGTTATGATAAGAAAATCGTATTTCCGAAATTATTTTTAATAACGGATAACGTAAAATTTTATCACTCTGAGATCGTTACGTGAAACTTGACTGAGCAGTCCACAAATTATGAATTCCTAATGCCGCACGTATCGCAGCTTATTTCTTTAAATAAATACTTCACTGCATTTAAGAGCAGATCTGACAATGTCATACTAAAACTACAACTGACGAGTTGCCGCGTATAATCTATACAACGATGTCGAACATTGAATTCTATTGTTTTTACCTCTTTGTCAAGGTAATTCACCAGAGAGAGCATATAATGCATTAGCGTTAGTATAGCTTCATCGAACACTAATTGCTAATATCTTTCTCTTGACAGATTATAAAAAATTTGTTTATGTAACGTACGACTGCCTTTATATAAGCGAAACACTAAATTTTCGAACTGGAAATAATAAAAAAAACAACACACAGTAGTTTGATGTAGACTTGTCTGTTACATAAATTTACATAAACGACAAATTTTAAAAAAATGGAATAATTGTTTCGACAGGACCATACTAATCTGTCATTTCGTTAAACTGTAGAAATGGTGTTGTATATTCTGTACAANTAAATGCTGAAAAATCTATAGGTGCCACTTCAGCCTTATGCAAAACAATGGAAGATATCGATATTGCATTAGTACAAGAACCATACTGTAGAAGAAGAGTCCCGAGTTGTCTAAGAGAATCTTAGAGAACATTATACTCGTCTGAAGAAAATCCTAGAACGATGATTATAATTAACAACCAGCATATTCCAGTGCTTTTTTACACCAACTGGAGTGATAAGTACATGACTAGTGTGGAAGTGTATACTGGAAATACCAACATAGTAATGGTGAATGTCTACTGCCCAATAACGGACGCGTTAAGTCCTTTCTTAAATAAACTACATGAATTGATTAACACCAACAAAAACAGTCACATTATCATTGCAGGAGACTTGAACGCTCACTCTGAACTGTGGGGTGATCCCAAAAGTGATAAGAGGGCAGAAGAGTTATTGGAGTTTGTCAACACAAATGACTTACATATCCTGAACGATCTGGAATCACTGCCCACATTTAATGCCCCAATAGGGCGGAGCTGGATTGATGTGACACTTAGTAATGGAAGAGCACTAACTCTAATTAAAGACTGGAACGTAGCACCAATTAGTAGCCTAAGCGATCATAGCCACATTTTCTTTAAGCTAAAACAAGATGATCAGATTGATGAAATAGAAACAAATTAATATGCAACGTCCTCTCTTAAATAAACTACATGAATTGATTAACACCAACAAAAACAGTCACATTATCATTGCAGGAGACTTGAACGCTCACTCTGAACTGTGGGGTGATCCCAAAAGTGATAAGAGGGCAGAAGAGTTATTGGAGTTTGTCAACACAAATGACTTACATATCCTGAACGATCTGGAATCACTGCCCACATTTAATGCCCCAATAGGGCGGAGCTGGATTGATGTGACACTTAGTAATGGAAGAGCACTAACTCTAATTAAAGACTGGAACGTAGCACCAATTAGTAGCCTAAGCGATCATAGCTACATTTTCTTTGAGCTAAAACAAGATGATCAGATTGATGAAATAGAAACAAATCAATATGCAATTACCCGTGCCAGTTGGCCACTCTTTGACAGTAAAATGGCAAATGTAATGGAATTACAAGACTTTAATGAAATTAAGAACAGTGAGGATGCAGATAGACTAATTAGTAATTTTCATAACTCTATCATTAGCGTCTGTAATGAAACAATTCCGAGGAAAAAGAGCGGAAAGAGAAATGTCCCATGGTGGACAAGGGAATTGGGCTTACTGCAAAGAGAGAATAACCGGTTACGCCGAAGATATCAGAGGACTAGTGTAGAGGAAGAAAGAAGGCAGAGAAGGAGAGAATACTTAGAGCACAGTAGGATGTATAAAGGACGCATAAAGGATAGTAAATTGAAATCTTAAAGAAATTTGCTCACAGAACTCGACTAAGCCTTGGAGCTACCTGTATAAAGCTTGTGCAGGGAAGCTAAAAAAGCCTCAATACCTTACAGTGATTTCTGATAATGAGAACGGCCATACAGAGGGTATTAATAACACAGTTAACACACTAATGAACACGTTTTTCCCAAGTGACGATCCAGAGACTCCCAAAGCCAACGGCTTTGGGAGTCTCCACGAGTTTTGGGAGATAAGGAACGGAATAAATTTACCCTATCAAGGGTCAATAGACCCGGAGTTCACAATGCAGGAGGTGAACACTGCAGTCTGCCGACTACAACCAGAGAGAGCGCCTGGTAAAGATGGCCTTGTGGCCAAAATAATACATAGAATATGGAACCTAGACCCAAAGTATGTGAGAGAGATCTATAACTTGTGTCTCAAGTACGGAATTTTTCCGCAAATTTGGAAGGAAGGAAAATTAGTAATAATACCAAAAGGAAATAATATTGACAAAAGCTTGGCCAAGAGTTATAGGCCGCTGAGCCTTCTACCAACCCTAGAAAAGGTATTGGATTACCTAATAAGTCAAAGGGTAATATACCATCTTGAAGAAAATAAATATCTGAGGCCGAAGCAGTTTGGGTTTCTGCCGAATAGGTCTACTGAAGACATAATAGGAAAGGTCATTGAAGTCATAAATAACACACTGAATAACAACAAATATTGCTGTGCAATAAATCTGGACATTCAGGGGGCATTCGACCACGCATGGTGACCCCTGATTCTCAGTACGCTTAGAAAAGCAAGATGCCCTAGTAACATCTATAAGGTAGTAGAAAATTACCTTCACGACAGGAAAATTATTTATAGTACATCACAAAGTCCCTCAATAGAGGTTGCCCACAAAAGTCCAATTCAGGACCTTTGTTTTGGAACATAGTATATGATAACTTTTTGAAAGTAGAAAAAGGGGATAACGTTCAAGAATTTGCATACGCAGATGATACGTTACTTGTCTTTGGAGCAAACTCAAGACGACAAATAGAAGAGAAAGCTAACCATGTGCTTGGACTAGTATCTGACAAGGGGAAAGAGCTAAAACTCTATTTTTACCCCAGGGAAACTAAAGCTATAGTGTTTACTAAGGGAGCAACACATGACTTATATAAGCGGGTACCAACAATCAAAATGAATGGTGAAGGAATCAAGGTTGAAAAAGAAATCACCTACTTAGGTGTTGTCCTAGATCATCGCCTGACTTGGCTCCCTCACGCTACGGCAGTAAGAATGGCATGTACCAACATATTTAATGCACTGGCCAGAGTAGCACGCAGTAACTGGGGCCTCAACACAGAGGCTCTACATATTATATACAAAGGGGTATTTATCCCGAAGGTCACTTACGCTGCGAGTGCTTGGTTCACAGCAGCAGAGAAAAGCACAATTAAACGAAAACTTCTAAGTGCACAACGTATAGCACTCTTAAGAGTAACAAAAGGATATCGCATGATTTCTACAGATGCGCTACTGGTCATAGCGGGAGAGCCGCCCGTTGATTTAATAAAAGATAACAGAACTAAAATAAAAATAAAATGGGTAAAGACCCATGTTGGAGTTCAGGGCAACGAAAGAGCCAACACTCTGGCAAAAGAGGCCAGTAACCTGACCAACATAGCTTATAAGAAAATACCACTTTCTCACGTTAAAAAATTACTAAGACATCATACAACCGAAGTTTGGCAAGAGAGATGGACTTACAGTGAAAAAGGGAGATATACCTATTGGCTACTCCCTAGTGTAGAGGAAAGAATTAAGGAATTGAGATGGTTACCAGTTGACTATATAAGAACACAACTGTATTCAAATCACTGTAATACGAAAGAATACTTGCAAAGGATTGGAAAAGACCAAGAGAGTTTATGTGAATGTAAAGAAGACATAGAAAGCTTAGAACATCTTCTAACAACATGCGTAAAGCATGAGCTAGAAAGAATGCAATTGCATCTTATTGCAGAACAAACCAGTAACACTGATTGTATGGACTTATATATGCTCATCCGAAATCGAGATTTAGTGCATGATATAAGAAACTTCACGCGAAATATACTGTGTTAAAAGGGCGAGGAGCGAGCTGCTCCCGCTCTACTGTGGCAAATAGCCACAATTCTGTAAAGGCAGGATACCTTGTTTTATTGTTCCTTTTATAAACTTTATTGTTACAATTGATGTATTGCTAATAAAAGAATAAGATAATAAAGAACACGTTTCCCTTGTAATGCTATCAGCGGGACAAGGGTGACTCTGATCCCTGTAAGGAGAAATGATGACCACCTAATGAAAAAAAGGGGCAGAAGGAGTATTTAAAAAAACCAAATAGAAGATTGTCGCGCCAAATTTCTCAATATCATCAAATATTTCAGCAAATCAAAGAGAGCCAGAGATGTATTAACATTAAATAATACAGTGTAGACCCCCCTATAATTACGGTTCCTATAATTACGATTCCTATAAAACTGCGAAAAAATTGCGACGGTATCCGTAAAAAAACTCCTATAATTACGTGAAACGTCATCGGGCAGCCAAACTACTTTCCCACCATCCGTAGCGCCACGCTACGGACATTTTACGCTAACTATCGTCTGTACAGTATGTAAATTAGGTACCGTAAGTCTAATACAGCACTGTAATTTTATACATTTCTTGTGAAAGAAACGTTTCTTATTCAACGGCGATTAAAATTATTTATATTAATGATGTCTCCAAAGTTCAACGAAGTTTTCGCAGAAAAATAAGTTATCAGAAATCGGCCGCGGTTTGGTGTGCTGCTTCGCGATGAAAACAAGCTTTAGCAATGGCGATGTCGAATGGTGCACAGTCGGTAAGTAATCCTGCAATTTTTTGTTTATAGCGTAGTTTATACTGATTATTTCCAAAAGAAAATATACGCATTTTCGAAATGTTGAGTCGGATTAGTCTAGAAGCGATTAATTTTATGGAAGAAAACCTTTCAATCAGCCGTAGTCCGTAAACTTCTCACGTGTTGGGCTGTGATTGGAAGGACTCGTAAGAAATCGGATTCCTAAAGAATGGAACGTATCTATGATCTTATAGGGGGTCGACTGTACTAGAAAAACTATTATCGCAATATCATAACACTTGTAATCCGATCAAAACTCCATTGTAATACTTATTTTAAAATTTTGTTTTAACTTCAACGAAAATCTGTGTTGCACCCGTGTCGATAACAAATTGCTGCGAACTGTAGGATTTGCGCCTTTTACGCTCCTCGGTAGAATTTAGCAGAGAGATTTCACAAACCAATACATTAGTATCACAATTACAGAAACAGTTTGCAACTATTTGCGGATTAATATCACACGAGTGTTCTAATCGAAAACTCAATGAACCAAATCACACCAACAGGAAGAGACTCAAATATAAAATTAAAGAGATTTTATCTCCAATCTTCGAATTCGGAGGAAACACTATTCCTTATGCAGAATAAAGAAATATACTCTTATATTTTCACGGAAAAATTTCTCCTAATAATGAATATATTAGTACGCTGCTCTTGCAGAAATTACTATAATTTTTTTAATTGTGTTATGTATAAAAATTAATGCGACAGATAATTCGTTAGGTTTTGTAAATATATTTTACGACACCATACTACACAGTTTAAAGTTGAGTGAAAGCAGATACAATTGAAAGAACAGATTGTAAATTATCACCTAGTTTATTTCGCATTCGTATAAAATGTATAAAGGAATATAAGGTAACCAACAATAATGCTATAAAGGTAAACGGCAAAATCTTCAACAAAATACATATTCATAGCTCTGGTTGCAAACAGAAAACAAAAATAGCGAGAAAAGGCTTTGAGAAATCTTAGTGATTCAATAAAGGCCAAACGCAACCAGAAAGGAATGAATTGTTTAAAAGTAAATCAAACGACAAACTAAAATAACACTGAAGAATAGACAATTAAACAGTTTGGACAACATTTAACAGAGGGTTTAAAAGACGTGTGAAGTCGGGAATTACACAGTTAAAGCATGCGTTATACAAAGGCAAAGAAATGCTAATATGAGAAACATCAATGTGAATGTGAAAAAAAATCTCGTTAAACGTTTGCGAACTGACTTTGTTTGTTTCGGAAAATCTATGTTTTTGAACCATTCGAGGTAATGATTAGATAAAATTTTTCGTTAAAAGAGGGGAAAAAATAAGACAAAACTGAATGCTTTTACAATGTGCTGGAAGAGAATGTGGAAAGAATTTTGGACTAAATTGAGCAGGTTTAGGAGAGAGCAAGAGATACCAAATTCATTCTTAACACTATAGATAATCGAAAAACCAACACTATAGGACATCTATTAAGACATTCGAGTCGTTTGACTGAATGATAGAGAAAAAAAAGTTAGAAATCAACCTAAAATGAAATGTTGTGTTGTGGTAACAGGCAGAACATATTACCCGATTCTGTTCAATAATTCTTGAAATAAGGAAACAAGAAGAGGCAGAAGCACTAGATGATTTAAAACAGAATATTTAAAATAGAGAAATCAAGACAAACAATGCGCATTCAAATATAATATAAATTTCTATTTAATTAATATCATATAATGCTTTAGAATAAAATAGATTCGATTGGCTATTTATTTTGTAAAACTTATTTTTTTCGTAAGATTATTAGTTAAAATGTTTTTAGTCAGATTATTATCGTGTTTTTCAAGAAAAGTTTACGATTTATTCATATTTTCTATTGCATCGCCAATTTGGAGAATTTTTCGGTAATTTAAAGATATTTTCATACTTTTGATAGTTTAATAAAAATATACTTACAACGATATCAATTGTCCGTTACTATATTCAATGCGTTCATCTTTGATTTTGCAATATCCGACATTAAAGTCTATTGCTGTCCCAAATACTGAAAAATAAAATCAAAAACGTAATTAAACATTTCAACAATTACACACATTAATTTATCAAAATAACGGTTTAATTTATCGCTTATTTTATTTTCAATTTATCAGATAAAATTACGTTCAAATGCATTTTTTTCCTGTCTTGGCTGTCTAAAGGATAAAGTTTGAAATATTGTGAAATCAAATTTAACTAATAGAGGGACAAGTATTTTAAGTAAAGAAAGTCGATCTTCTAATATGATGCCTCCCTGCAGTGGGAGGAATTTCAATTAAAACTTTTTCCTTTTATTCACATCTGAAACATTCTTTACGCGTTATTAACAAAATCTGCCATTGATGGGCACTCCATGCATTCCTTATAAAAATAGCATATAAACAGTCTCCTTTTTTATATTATACAACTAACTCTTGTTAATCCGAACTATTTATCATAAAGTGTTTACGGATTAATCAGTGGTATATAAGTTTTTACATTGAATTACATATTTTATTGACGTTATTTAAACATACTATATATAAGTACTGTATTAATGTTACAAAGTTATTATGCTTTGTTAGAGTGATTTTGTGTTGTTTCGGCTGACTAAAATAGACAGAATTGTTTAAGTTCGAACAGTTAAGTTCGAACAGACAGTTGTTCAGATTTACAAGAGAATTTCATATAATTACAAAATATCAAACGACTTCATTCCCAACGTGTTCTAAGTCTTTATTACTACATGTACTCGGAATGCACGCGTCCAAACGTATTTTCTTCATTTTGTCCACGTCTGTTTTGAATAAGTCTTCAAGCTTCATTGGTTTCTATAAAAATTCATGAATTCGTTGTAAAAATAGATTTAACTGACAAATTGCACTAAACTTTATTAATCCATCGAAAAATTTTTCTTTAAACTTTAATACTTACAATAATCTCTTTTGCTAGTTCAATCAATGAATTATTTTCCAACTTATGAATGTACTTTGCAACACGTTTCAGTGATTCTTGCATTCCAATTGTCAGGGCACAGTATTTGCCTCGAACCTGTTCCTTTTCTTTATCGGTAATCTGTTTTTTATTTTGAGGAATATTTATGTCCAAACACTGGTCATAATCTCCCGATATCCACAGTGTTACTCCTAACATTCCTGCCGGTAATTTTCCAAAAGAATCAATTACTGGAAATAGTAAATACATACAATTAATTAAAGTTATCTTTATGTATCACATGTTTGAAAAAAACAAATCGAAACAAAAAAATATATATTTTTCCGTGGAGACTCTCAGTAGAGAGAACCTTCGATATACACGGTTAATCCCTACCACAAAAATAGCGCATACGCGAAATCTACAATAATTTCTAACAAAATTTAATGGGATATTTGTTGCTATAAATCTTCAGCAATTTTTTCAAAATTTGGTTTCCGCATTGTTAAATAGAGATTATAATTGTGTACTGGCCTTGAAAGTAATGGCTGCGAATTTATAACGTGCGGAACAATACATGAACAAACGTAATGTCTAAATTTGCTAAATATCAAGTAATGCGCGCATGCAGTGGCACGCATTGCATGGTGGGGTACGATCCAGGCCTCGTTATTCCTAATACCAGTAGTCCAGTAAAAACATGAAAAGACCCAATCTTATCGAGCAATAATTATAGAATAGAAAAAAGAAATTTCTATTCTAAAATTAATGCTCGGTTATACCGTAATTTTACTAGACTACAGGTTCACTCGGCACTAACGGTACAAATAGGCAAACAAATCAAGTGGATAAACAAATTGTTTAGACTGTTAAAAGAAAAATCGGTGTTCACATTGAGATATTTTAAAGCAAGTTTTTGTTGTTTCTTGTTTCTTGTGTTAATAATTTATAGCAAATTGATTAACATAAGCCATTTTATAACGAAAGTTAGATGTACCCCTTCGATTTACGCTCGTACCCCTAGGGGTACATGTACTGTACCCCCGGTTGAGAACCACTGTTCTATAGCGTAACTGTCGTAACATGTATAGGTTCATTTTATACATTTTGAACGTCATTTCTCATGTTTTTTTCAGTCTAACAAGTGAATTTCTCTGTGATATCATTTGGAACTTTCGAAAATATTATGAAAGTACTAAAATTAATTGTACATTATTTAATGATAAAGTGTTGACACTGAGTACTGATCTAACACATGTTTCATCTATTGTTTTAATTAAAACATTTTATTTCCAAACAAAAGTCTTTATATGGAATTAGTCACATATCTTAAATAAATTATATGTATAATATTGTTATATAAGTTTAGTGAAAAAATAAAATCATGTATTTTTTGTAAATTTATAATTATTTAATAATTTAGGGATTATAGGCATTTCATCTGAATTTTAAAGTAATTCGATTATTTATTACTTTAGTTTTTAAAAATTGTTTGTTATTTACAGGATTAACTCGGGGTGTTTTGTTGTCGGAAACGTAACTAATGCAAAGTTTATCAACCTGTAGTCAGGGGACTTTTTCAAAGGCTCAGTTAAATCACGTGATAGGAATATGACGTCGCTGATCTATCACGTGATGTCACCAAACTTCAGCTAATTTTTCCGCGAGAAGATTATCAGGAAACACGTCAGAGATGCGAGGCGTGGCCGAGATGAGTGAGTAGTCACGTGACCGAATAGTCCCGGCACATGTCACGTGACACATTGGAAGCGGACGCGGACGAAGAAGTTTTCGTCGCGGAGCGGCACAAAGCTTAAGCAATGGCGTCTTAGAACGGGTACACTCGGTAAGTAATCCGACAATTTTTTGATTATAGCATATTTTATATCGATCATTTCAACAAATTATACGTGTTTTGGAAATACTCGAGTGAAATTAGTTTAGATTTAGTTAATTTTATGGAAGTAAGCCTCTCAAATAGACGTTCCCCGTAATCTGTACAAGTGCCGATCAATACACTAAATCTAAACTTTGATTGGTTATAGTTTCGAAGCTCTCATTGGCTGTAGCTCACCGATGGCTCCGACCCGACTACAAATATTTATCTTTTCAAATCTGTCAGACTGGAACGACTAGTCGGGCGGCAGACTGCTGTTGCCATGGCAACACGACTTGGAATCGGGCCAGACGGTCCACTCAGTAATAGTGTGAGACAGCCCTAAGGGTACGGCTATGCATACGCGAATTTAGAGCGAGCCAGAGGTTGCGAGCGATTTAGTTTTCGCAAAGCAAAACCATGCACAAACAAGAAGCGAGAAATAACGCTGGCGAGAGCGAATTTCTGGTTGTCGCACATATCTGACATGTTTTCATATTTATCGCGTGTCGCCTCTTCTCGCCACATATTCTCGCTCGCTCGCGTTTGCATAGTCGAACCTTAAGAGTCTTAAAACTTACACTGGCTCGAGAAATGGGATTTTTAAGTCTGCAATTTCCATCACGTCATCGAAGCTACCTTAAGTAATTAGGCCTAACCATCTCGTCATAAAGCTATTTAAATGAGGGTCACTATGTATTAAAGTAATTAATTTCTATACAAGGAACAAATAGAATGCACGCTGTTGCACGCTGTGGGGATAGACTAGGATTGTTTGTAAAGTGTGACTCACTGTTGAAGCTTATGTAAAATGCTTTTTTTAGACCCATATTTCTTTTTACATGTTATTTTCTTATTTTACGATTAGAGTTTATTCAATAATTTGTATTATTATAGAGAAAAATCTTAATCAAACTTCAAAATATAATTATTCCATAAATTGTATATTTTCTTATAAATTACAGTTTAAAAATATGAGTTGGTAACTTCATCCGCCGGACTTGAAAACTATAGGAGGAACCAACTGTTACGATATTTTTAAATTGTCACAACTTTTAATATATTATTATAAAATGGGAAAAAGCTGCATTTTGAGGATAATTAGGAATTTTAGAAAAAAATTGTAATTGTTAATAACGTGTTAAACCTTTATTAAGTCACAAATTTCTTGAAATATGAGACCTGACTACTTACATTTTCTATCCCTTGGATCTATAATCGTTAAAATTTAACATAAATAATGTTAATTAATAACACACAAATCTCCTTGTAAAGACCTAGGATTAATTCTTTTTAAACAAGAACACAAACAGAAAGACACAGGAATTCTTATGCTTCATAATGAGTGAACAAACTTGTGCAAAACACACACACACAAACACATCTATATCAAAATTCGAAAATAATTGCGATTTTGAACTATCTGATCTCCTGTATACGGAAATCCTCGTATATAACGTAATTAATGCTACCATTTTTCAACTTACCCTTCACCAGTGTAATCACAGAAAATTAAAATTGAATGACTCTGCTTTATTTTCTGTCATAATAAAATAATGTATCGATATGAGTCCCTGCAGGATTTTTTGTAAACCTCCACGATTTCGGACTTCCCGAGCCCGGTTTTTTAAAAAACCTGACTTTGCGTTATACGAGGGTTACCTAGCTTATGTTGTAATAATTTATAACATTGAAGATTACTTACTTCGAAGAGGCCATTCTTTCAGTTTTATCAAGTCTTTCAGGAAGAGAACGGAAGACTTCATGCAAGGTGAAGATACGTTCACTTCTTCGGAAATTTTCATCAGATAAGAAAGACTTTGCTTTAAGACAGACTTCAAAGCGGTTTTGATTCTCATCTCCGCATTTTCTAACATCATCGACGTTCGTCGGAAATCATTGCCGTCCTCCGGTTCTGTATTGTTGCATTTCGCGTAACACAAGAATATCGTTAAGAGTAAGAAGAAATGAAGTAATTTTTTGTACTTCATCTTCGAAGCTTTCTCTGTCTCGATGAACAACTTCTAAATCGCTTTGCATTTACTTTCGTGACAAAATTTATAGAAACGTTTTTCCCGGTTATAAAAAAACTGGCTTATCAATGACAACTACTTTCGTGGAACTTATTTAAAAATTATTTGTTTTCTACAATATAAATTACCAAATAATTTTTGGGTGTTGTAATTATTCCCGATGTTGAAGTGACTCGATTGTCTTTAAATTTTAAAAGAAAAATTATAATCATCGTTTTTATAATTACTAAAATATAATTGTTTATTTTACTATTCAAGGGCAAAGTGTTTGCCTGGCAAATTTAATGTTTGGAATTGCGTGACAATTGTAATTAAAGTAATTCCTATTCTGTATTATTCCAAAAGTTATTTGCAAAAAATAAATTATCGCAAAATGAAATAATTTTCTTTAGAAAATGCCCTTTTAGGCAAATATTTTACGCTAAATGCGTATTGAAATTAATATACACTATCTCTTTTCCTCTTAGAGATTGTTTGTGCAGATAGTAAAAACTTTGAATTAATTTAAATAAGCAGATTTAGGGTATGGCGAGAGTCAAACTATCAGCATAATGCCTGGTGCGTAAATTCAAATTTAACTTCCACAATTTATCAAAAGAAAAAATGTCGAGCATCGTCCTTTTCCCACTTATTTAAAGACTTCATTACCGATCACATATGCATTTGTTTTGATAAATGAGTATAAATCGTGTGACCGGAGGGAACAGATGTATACTTATTCATCAACACAAATGCTTATTTGATCGACGACCGATCGGATTCGGATGGAGACGAGTGAGCCAGCGTTGGAAGCAAGACACTCATATACCACGTTAATCAACCAAATACAAGTTTATTTTTCGTACTAGATTTACAGGCTAACAGTAACAAGACAATTAGACATTGGATTTGAGAGTGTTTTGGAGGCGTTCGCGAAAGAGAGAGTTTACATGAAATTGCGCCTTGTTATAAACACTATAAACACATCGAATCTATATGAATACCGAAAGAGTAAACAATAATATTTTAGTGAAAATGAATAAATAATATTAATTATATAAAAATAAATATTATAAATAAGTACAAAAACGTAATAATTGAGGAAATAGTTCCACAAATGAAAATATTATTTATTGTTAAAGTGTCTGAGATTTTAGAATTCGATAATAGTTGACGTAACAGGTTCCAAAGCAGATTATTAATTGAAAACAGGTGTTTGTAATTTACATTTTTATCAAGGACTCCGATATATTAAAAACTTCTTCTACATGAAGGAAATTCTTATACAGTACCTTTTTTTGACTCAGAATATTGATGATGATGAGTGTAACATTGAATTGATTTTAACTTTACATTCTATTGTTGATTATTGTAGTGAT
>NW_019384615.1:714144-733849 GCF_000671375.1 Centruroides sculpturatus | reverse complement strand
AACATAAATTAATTGAGCCTAACGTGTCCGTATGGGTGAGATTGGCCCTACACTTTTAGTTACTTACTAGAAAATAAATTAAATTATTCAAATTTATGATATTCCTGTATGATCTTTTTTATTCATATAAAATTCTATTTTACTATCTCATCCCGGAATTTCCCGGGATCCCGGGAAAAGAAATTATTTTTCCCGTAATCCCGCTGGAGGCAAATTTCCCGGGAAATGAGAAACCCTAATAATTACTTATTGCCAAAAAATCGTATTCGGTGGGTTTTATATCCGTGGTGAAACGGGCGACGACCGCTTTACCACGCAAAATTTCAGATCTTTTCGATCAAAAAACAAAAGTTATAAAATTCAAAATTAGATGAACAATAACGTCCCCCGCCCAACACACATTAATTTATGTAAAATAACACCGAACTTTCTTTTTTTATTTCTCGATGCATTAAAAACTACCGAGTTTATAAATATAAAAACCTTGACGAGGTCATTTTCTGATCCATGTTCATTCTTTTCCACTGTTCTATATGAATACCGAAAGAGTAAACAATAATATTTTAGTAAAAATGAATAAATAAGTACAAAAACGTAATAATTGAGGAAATAGTTCCACAAATGAAAATATTATTTATTGTTAAAGTGTCTGAGATTTTAGAATTCGATAATAGTTGACGTAACAGGTTCCAAAGCAGATTATTAATTGAAAACAGGTGTTTGTAATTTACATTTTTATCAAGGACTCCGATATATTAAAAACTTCTTCTACATGAAGGAAATTCTTATACAGTACCTTTTTTTGACTCAGAATATTGATGATGATGAGTGTAACATTGAATTGATTTTAACTTTACATTCCAAAGATAAAGTTTTTCTTGTAATACTGTAGTAGTTTACTGTGGAAAGCAACATGGCGTCCTCCATGACTCGGACAGTTTCGTTTCGGGTCCATTATGTGTTTATGAATGACAACTTTAACTTGTAAAAGCTCAAGTTAGTGCACGCGATGATGTAAGTGTCTTCTCGTGTGCGTTCGTTAATAGCGGTCGCTCTACTACGGGAGTGCGCTGCTGTTTGTAGGCATTTAGGAACCATGTGAAAGAAAGAAAAATGGCGGCGCCCGTATTATCGATAGTATCGTAATAGAAGGATCTATGATTTTAAAATATTCGTTTTTAAATACAAAAGAAGGGTCTCAATTTTAATATTTAACCATAATATCTTGCCTATAGAGTATTCAAAGTAGCCACGAGAAAAAAAAAGCGTAATGCGGTTACCATTCGGAAAAAATTCAAGTACATTAGTCACTTACAACACCGCGTGCACTAACTTGCGGTTTCACAACTTCTAAATTTTCATTAATAAAACTACACTACGGACCCTTAAACGAAACAATTTCAGCCATGGATGACGCCATGTTGCTTTTCACCGTAAACTACTGCTACAAGCGGCCGTTATTGCCGTTCGAGGGCGAGCACTCCTACCGGAATTTAGGAACGCATTTCGCAGGAATTTTTAAACCGATGCCAATCGCGCGGAGTTACGCGGAGAAATAAAAGAATGCATCTCTCGAATTTTTTCCGAATAGTAGCCGGTATTCTAAGTTTTTTTCGTGGCTTCTTTGAATGCTCTGTCGGCGAGATAATCCATTTTATGGTTAAATTTTACAATTGAGACCCTTCTTTTGTCTGTAAAACGCACAGTTTAAAATCATAGATCCTTCTATCACGATGCTATCGATAGTACAGGCGCTGCCATCTTTCTTTCACTATCATTCTTTAATGCCTACAAACAACAGCGTACTCCCGAAGTACCGGACACGATACTCTGAGGACACGCAAAGCGACTGCTATTAACGATCACACCCATTCAGCTCGTTGATTAAGCTGGCAAGAAGAGTAAGGAAAGTTTTAATAGAGGGCTTTTAAGAGAGTAATGAGCGCGTAGTTGATTCGAAGACTTTACAGGATCGGATGACTCCATTAGCAAATGAATTCACTTGTTTATTGTAGCTACGGATACCTCCTATTGACAAAATTTCCCGACTTGATACAAAATAAAGAAAAACTACTGTAGAGCCTCGATTATTCGACTCAATTGGGGACTGGGGTTGGTCGGATAACCGAAAAGTATGAAAAAATCCATTATTAGTGTAGTATATTATTATATCCAATGTAATTAGTATATTAGTATATCGATATTAACCTATTTAGCGTTGAATTTTCATCGATGTTAAGCGTAACAAAAATTTTTTAAAATAATAATCGTCGCTATTGTATCGTTAAAAATTAGAAAATTAAGCTTCGTTGAAATACTGGCTCCTTTTCATGGTCGATCCAGTGTTGCCAGCTAAAATACGTAAAAATAATATAAAAGTAGCCAAGACATAGCCAAGTATTGTAGCGCCACATTACTAGCGGACATTTGAAATTAGCCGTCTATGACGGTCGATTAACCGAGGTGACGGTTAATCGGGGGTCGGATAATCGAGGCTCTACTGTAATAAATAATTTTCGGATCGGAGACAATTCACGAGTCCGATTACGAAACAAAGGGAAATATTCCCGATTTTGAATTATAACTGAAAATAAAATTTTTTTAGCTAAAATATCCTTCATGGGAATAAAGTTTAAATATTATTACTTATAAAATAGAAAGAAAAACGAGAAATAAATTACGCAATTAAAATGTAACAAAAAACAATCTGGCAACACTGTTTTTCTTCCGCCATCTTGGACGGGTGGAAGATAACTGTAAGTCGAAGGAAGATGGAGTGCTAAGTGCCAAATAACCAAAATGTGAGTATAAATTGTCCGAAAAAAAAATGAGAATTTTCATAAAATGAAACATAAGTCACGAAATCGGAACAACAATAAATAAACGTGTGGGTTAGTGAAAGTACTTTCGTCTCGTACGAAATGGCGTGTTTTAATTTAGTTTCTACACGTCGTTTATAAACGGGAGAAACACAACGTTTGTGTACAGTCGACCTCCTATAACGCTGTTGATTAGGGTTTTATATGAATTCCATGTTGTACGAGTCACTTAGATTTTACAAATACATGTGTCGGCTGTGAACGGCTCACGTATTTGTAAAATCTAAGTGACTCGTACAACATGAAATTCATATAACACGGAATAATCAACAATGTTATAGGGGGGTCGACTGATATAAGGTATTTCCGAGTTTATCCGTAAGATGTTTCGATGATTTGTTCTTACTAAATAGAAGAATTGGTTGGTATCAGGGTGTGGCCATTTTGCATTATTTCCTTCCTTCGATTTCGTTTTAAGAATGAGAAATTTATTCTTAATTACGCCTAGGCTTAGATTTATATATTGCGAAAAATCAATAAGGAGATATCTGGAATTGGGTGTCTATATATTTCTGTTTGCATATTTATTAATTAAAGCAAATTGAGGGATGATGATGATGAATTTACAAAGAATAAAAATTATACAAGTTTGCCTGTTAAATTGTAGAAATGTAATTTATTCTGTACATTGTTCGATGACTTTAGTTTGACTCTCCGGTCGTTGGTAACGAGTCGAACTTGTGATGCGCCGGATGTCAGCCGTGTCCGTTTACGTCTTCCTTAACTTAATGTGCTGACTTCGTGTTATGCTAATGTAAGGATTGCGTAAATGCTAGACGGTCTCTATTCCTTTACGTTTCTGTTGCCATCTTAATGACTTTGTTAAATCTTTTTCTTGTCGTTATCGTAGATCAGTCAAGGACAAATTGCACCTAGAATATCATAAATATATATAATTCTGAAAAATGACACTTTATACCCCTTAATTCTTTACCTACTGTTTCAATTAATTTGTGATATATTTATTATTATTCTTGTTTTATTGGTGTATGTGTTTTTATTAATTTTTTTGTGTTTGTAGGTATTTTAAAGGGGTTTGTTTCTTTGTTGTGTCCAGGCGACGGTCATTGTTCTGGTGACGTCGCCTGCAAATAATGTGTAAATGTTTTAAAAAGTATTTTCGACTTGCAATTATAAAAAGAATATACTATAGAAGAATGATAAAATTATTTATATATTTCAGTGAAGTATAATAAAATATGTCGGATTGTCTTTCCACACGTGTAGACGTAACTTATTTATGCAATCTGCAAATTAGTACGAACGCGGGAGTGAACGGCTGGTACGGGGCCCGAGAGTGGATAGAGTGGACTCTTTTTGTCACTTTTTAATGTATTTATTATGAAGAAGTGCTTTTATTTAGAATGTTTATTAATAAAAACAATCTTTGAGATTTTATTTTTTTGTTAGTAAATATAACATTAACTTACGGAAATAGGAACGACTGCGGGGCACTAAACTTTTTCTAGGCTGGGGAAAAATCCCCGGCTCCCCTCAGACTAATGGTCAATATGGATTCTATTTCCAGATTTGGGTTGGTTTGTAGGGCCAATTCAATGAAATGTGCCAGATGGCAAGAAATGCATTTTAAAAAAATAAATTGACTTATATATCTGTGAAAAATATCAAATGATATCTATTTTGTCATTTCGAATTACTTGTGGATGTCTAATACTACATTGGATTGTCTGAATTGCCATTTGATTGCCTGACCTACAGCACCTAATAAGGTTTTAAATTATTATTGTTTATTAATAGCCTAACAAAGTAAATATTACTAGTTGGACTAATTGTTTGTTTATTATATATATTTTGAAACATAAAAGAATGCTTAGTTACAGGAAAATGACATGATTTTTGCAATCGAATTTTTATTTTAACTTAATCAATTCTGAAATTTAGAAGTGTTTTGTTGAACAGTTGAATAAATTGATTATATTTCATTGAATACTTTGTTTTTTAAATATATTATTCATATTTATAAGTATAAAAGTTGAAATTAACATGTGGAAACATTAAAGTTAGTGCTTTAATCTCATCGTAGAAAACAAGGTGGTTGTGTTTATTTAGAAAAGTAGTTTAGTGTCCTTGAAAATAGTTTCAGGTGTTTCTAGAATTACTTGTATTATGAAGGTAAATTAATCCATTATTTATTATTAAAATCATCCACTCTAATAAATAAATAACTGAGATTTGAACATATTCAACATTTTTTAAAATGTTAGCGTTGAAACAAGAATGATGTATTAAAGAATGCAATGTCTAATTGAATTAATTGAAAACAGTTGATTGGAATTTCCATTTAAAAAGCACTAAGAATTAAGGTAAAATAGATAAAACTACATACACGTTTTGCTCCATTTATTTTATTTAAGAATAATGAGAAATCTGGTAGATGTAATGTAGGCTTATTTATAGGCTTTAACTGTCTTATGAATAAGGTTTCCCACACAAAAATCTGTTTAGGATCAGATATGCTCTTAAGTAGAGTGACATTGTTTCAATGTGGGGGATACTCTTCTAATATCTATTTGGTAATTTTTTGTCGACAAATCCTTTGTTGACAGACTCTTATGTTCACATAGCCACTTTTTTGTGCCTCGAAGATACTCTGATGTAATGACAAATAGAACTTTGGGTAGGATGGGAGATTGGAAAAGTATAAACTCCAGAATGTTCTTACAGTTTACAAGTTGTCCTATCTGTAAATAGTAATCTTCTTAAAGTGGAGGATGTGCAAACCTTCTCCTATTTAAGAATAAGAATATTTGCTAAAATTAGTAGCAAATATCCATTTTTCCTAAAGAATGCAATGAGTTTTAAAGTAACTTATAATATATAAGGGATGGAACATGTACAAAAATTCTAGGATAATCTGTTGTAGGTATAGAGTATTTTGAGGGAACAAAGATCTAATAACTTTACTATACATGTAATTAAAGTTAGTCAGGATAACCTGATTTTATCACTTCCAACTGGATAACAAACTCTTTTTACAGTAAATGGGTACCTAAACTCAAGGCTCCATTAATTTTATTTATTTTACCTTAATTCTTAGTCTTTTCTAAATAGAAATTTTAAATGATTGTTTTCGGTTAATTTTATTTAACATGCAAGAGTCTTGTACATTTTAATACATCATACTTGTTTCCAAAATAACTTTGTAATGATAATACTTTTAAACATGTGGAAACTGTTTGAATTCTGATTATTTAACTTAATGAAACGTTAAACACCTTCCATCACTGAGAAATTCAAATTTAAAACAAAAATAATAGATAAATTAACAAATAAATAACAGAATAAAATGTACTAAATACACTGAAACAACAACAATGATATAAATAATATAATAAAATAAATACATAAAAAATGCATCAAAATATAAGGGCAGATACGGACTAAATTCTTATATTTTAATTTTTCTTTTATGTAGAATTTCTAGGCAATAGCTAATCCATCTACATCTCTGGCATTAATACAACTATCCTTTAATACTTTTATATATTACAATTTTTCAAAAGTTGAAATATATAAAAGTGGATGGATTAACTTCTGCCTGGAGATTCTACATAAAAGAAAAATTAAAATATGAGAATTCTTAGTTCGTACCTGCCCTGCATTTTTTATGTATTTATTTTATTTTGTTTTGTTTTATTTATTTTATTATATTATTTATATTATTGTTGTTTCAGTGTACCTTGCTTAATGTGGTGGATGCATTCCTAGACAACAAAGTGCTAAGCGAAACAGTGTTAAACGAGGTCATTTTAACATAATGTAAATAGGAATAGGGGAACACACGACTAAAAATAAATTTTACTTTAATTTTAAGTTATTTTTGTATTAATTTGTATAATAATATATGCTAAATAACACAAACATATGCACACAGAAATCTAAAGTTCATTTTTTGTGATGAAGGTTCTGACTTTTCTTAAATTATTGTTCTTTTGAAGTTTCATTTGTCACTTTTTTCTTTCCTTAAGCAAGTGTCAGTAGCAGAAGATCACTTCCAAAACGCCTCGTTTTGCTTTTGCACTCCTTTTAAAATCTGGATCATTCGCTACAATTTCTTCAATGATTTCGGCTATCTTACCGAACTTTTACTAAGGAAATCTGTGGAGAAATTTTTGGGGTTCTTCATTTTCAGAATCTCTATTTTCCAGTTTCACACGAATTCCATGTTTTGCTAGTTCTCGAAGATCGTCGTTTTTAAGGGTCTAACCAGAAACTTGCTGTAACTCCTCAATATCCTGCTTGTCTACATCTTCTAATCCTGCTGTATCGATTAGGTTGAGTTTGGTCAACCTAACGATACAGCGATAGGCTCATCTCGTCGAGAATTCTTGGATACCTTCAGCCATAACTTCTTCCACCCTTCATTTGTGCATTTATCAGTTAATTCTTGCCAAGCAAAGTCGATATTTCCTATGGCATCCATGATGATAAATTTTTTCCAAAATTTCACCAAACATACATAGATTTAAAGAAAGTACACCTTTTTGCCATGTTTTTCTGATTGGTTTTGTGTTCGCAAATAATTGTATTATATACAAATCAACAAAATGCTGCGATAATTTAAATCGGCATAAATTTTGAGCTTTTTTTAGGCTTTGAGAAGACTGTCTTATATCGAATCAGCATTAAGCAGGATCTTACTGTATTTAGTACATTTTATTTTGTTATATATTTGTTAATTTTATCTATTATTTTCGTTTTAAATTTGAATGTATAATGTTTGAACATTCCATCGTTACAGTTTTAAAATACATTGAAATTCATTTACACCTGAAGATGGCCTATTCTATGAGGCTGAAAATGTTAGTATTTTATTAAATAAACATTTCTTAATGATGGAAGGTGTTTATAATGTTTTATTATGTTTTTTAAAAATGCCGCGTTTGATATTTAGTTATTCTTAATAATTTATTTATTAAAATGGATGATTTTAACATTAAATAATGTTATTAAGTTCATTTTTATTATTATGTCCCATTAAATGTCAAAATAAAATGCATGTAATGTAAAATGTTAATGATTCAATATTTTTTTAAATAAATAAATATTAATTATTTATTCATATTTGTTCTATGTTTACTTTCATTTTTGATAAATTACATCTCTACAATATTTAATTAGTTGTTAATGAGTCATATGAATATCTAAGAATCGGTTTCCTGATAGTTATTTTACATATTGAGATTGCATTTGAAATAAATTTAAATTATCTTCGAATTATTATTAAGAGTTTAATTTAGATAATAATATATTGATAACAGCTAAAATGTGGACAGTGATTGATGTAGATAAAAGAAAATTATTAATAATAAAAAGGAAGGAAAAGCATTTGTACTGTTGCAGGATCATTAAGGAACGTAGTTTTATTTTGCTTTTTATTTATAAACATCCATCTGAATAATTAATTTGCTGTAAGTAAGAAATTAAAAATCTTAATACCAGCTTAGAAGTTTTTGTATGCATTAGTGTTGGACCAAATAAAACAAAATTACGACTTTCTTAAGCCTGTAAGTGATGCGAAATCATAAAATATTAACACAGAAACGTTTTCGGAACACCTTCCGTGTTCTTCCTCGGGTTTTCAAACTCCAAACAGTTTGAAAATTTGAGAAAGAACACGGAAGGTGTTCTGAAAACGTTTGTGCGTTAATATTTTACGATTTCGCATTAGTTACAGGCTTAAGAAAGTCGTAATTTTGTTTATACAATTCGGTGTGCTTGTAGGAGTTATTTATTGGACCAAATATTTAGCATTACTTGGTATTTGAGTATATTCAGCAACAAAGTAAAAATTTGATATTTGGACCAAATAATTACTCAAAGCCAAACTATTCAGCTAAATAAATTTCAGTTGGGAAAGATGTAGCGAAAGAAGGGAAGAAAAAAATAGATGAATAAAGTGAAAAGAGCATTTATAAACATCTTTATTTATTCTTTTCTGAAACAAATATAACTTTAATAAATGATTTTGAGCAAATAAACTAACAATCACAATTCAGTAATAATAAATTGCAACCAAAATACATTAATGCTTATGAAACTAAGTGATTTTGTTGGTTGTCTTCCAGCTTCATTGAATATATTGTATGTTCAATGAATACACTACTTTGTAGGGCTGCCAAAAACCAGTGGACCTCAATGGCAAGATTTAATTTTTNGGGTATCGCCAAGGTTTTTGGCAAAATTTGATGTAATATCGCTGCTCACGTTGTTCAGTCATTTTCCAGCTTAGTGAAATCCGACGAGAGCGCACTACATGACCTCACTCATACGCCGATTGCCAACGACTGACGCTTTCTGCAGGCGGGAAAAAATTCAGGGCTGTGCATGACTGTCCCCTCCACAACTCCACCGAAGGAGGCCTCTCTCGCATCATTGGTTTACGCGGAAAAAAATAAGGTCCGATACTTTTTGAACAGACCTTGTATACAAAGGCCTTCCCTTGGGCGGCCTGGACCTATTGGTTTATTGCCAAAACTTCCAGAGAAATCTGTATGTTTTGTCATTCCTCTAGTAGACTTTGTTGTTTTTTTCGTATGAAGGTAGAAAAATAAGATCTCTAGTTTGATTATTATTAAATGTTATTCTTGTTGTTAAATTTGGCATTTTTGATAGCCGAACTATCTCTAGTATATTGTCTTGAGTTATATTATATATATTTAATACATTAGTAATAAATTTTAATATTTCTGCTCTTGAAGTGGTTTTATAGTTTGGGTAGTTGTACAGTACATTATTATGTTGTTATAGTGATGTTCGTTTGTTAACATGTCCATTTTAAATTGGATGAAATATTTGTCGGTTTGTAATTTCTCTACTTGATGCTTCAAACCATCAATCTCCTCTTTCATTTTTTCTGATTTTTCTTTGTTTCTCAAATATTTTCGTGGATAATATCTAGTTCTTGTTTAATCACAACTGTTTGATTAAAAAGTTTATCGTTAGTAGTGTTGATTAATTCCGATATTTTATTCCAAAGCACTGAAGTATAAGTGTCTAGGAATTTATCCGTTACATTAATCGAGGTTTGATCAGAAATAGTTGGCTCACCTGATTTGTCATTTTCATAAATCTGTGATGAATTTGGATTCTAATTCTTATCACTAATGGATTCTTCATGAAGACTTTTTCGGAAGTGAAGTTAAAGTCTATTAACGACCTGAATTTGAAAAAGATGGCTGATTTTTCTTAGTAATCGATTTAGTATGATTCAATGGAGGTCTACCCCTCTTGACTGGAGAACATTGCGTAATTATTCATGTTATTACCGATATAAATAGTATTAATTAATAACAAAATTAGGCTACTTGTAGTAGCAAATAATCAAAAAAACACTTAACTCTTATTCTAGTATGAGTGGCCAGGTACAAAGAAAAACACGCCAACAGCCACGACGGATGAACACGCTTCCTCTTTATTTATTAATAATTACAGTTCAAGAACGATAAATTGTAAGATTGGATGAGTAATGCTTCTGCATTGCTAGGAAATAAATACTATCATCATCTCCAAATGTATCATATATTCAGTAAATACACTATTTTGTGGGACTACGAATAATGTCAGATCTCAATGACAAGATTTAATATTTTATTTTTCATCACATAATGTGTATATTATTAAATATAAGATGCTGTTTTCCATTTTACTCTTAAGTCAATGATTTCCAAACTGGATGCTAAAGCCCATTTGGGAGAAGAGGAAGACACAAGGGGATGTTAAAAACACTGGAAAACAAGGGAGATTAGAATTCATTTTTAAAACATGAAATTTCACTATTGAACTTCAAACAGATAA
Organism: Centruroides sculpturatus; assembly: GCF_000671375.1. Classification (NCBI taxonomy): domain Eukaryota; kingdom Metazoa; phylum Arthropoda; class Arachnida; order Scorpiones; family Buthidae; genus Centruroides; species Centruroides sculpturatus. Next base: position 723,152 of record NW_019384615.1, on the reverse strand, counting down.
ATTGTAAAGATAGTTTGTAAGAGATGTGACTAGATTGCATATAGTGCTTCTCTTTGTGAACATGAGAAAATAATCACGTTTTCACTCATACAAATTGAGTTAACTAAACTAAATATTGGCACTAACTATAAGTGATATTGAGCAGTTCAGGATGAAATTATTAGAGAAATTTGCTGTTCTTAAAACTTTCACTAGCTTTAATCTCAGTGATAAGTGGGTTTTATAGCTCGTTTGGGTTATATAGCTCATTAATTGGGCTGTATAGCTGGATTAATTATGCCAATTGTTTGGTTTGGTATCAATGCATTGGGCTTTAAGGTGTTTATTATATACATTGAAATAGGTAGAATAAGATGGCTTTTTTTAATTAAATAGTTTGATAAATTAATTTAATTAATTTGTTTAGAGGTAGGTAGTTATGCCACTATCTTCTTTAGATTTTTAATTTAGAATGTTTTGGAAGAAAATTGGGTAAACAGGGCAATACATTTGCATGGGGCTCTTGCTTACTATGTAGTTACACTGCCCAGTTATCCATTCTCTCCAGTTACCAGTAAACTTGCTGTTTTATGCTAGTAATATCAGTGGTTTTATTTAGTCCTAAGTCAGCTTTGTTTTAATTTATAATTAAAAAGTATTTAAAAAAATAGTTGCTAATCTATCTATACTGCCAAACTATTTCAGTCATTACAGTTATAAGTGATTAATGACCAATTAGTTGCCAAGAATCCTTAATTACATAATTAAGATACATTACTATAAATTGCATAATGCCTGATTCATTCTAATTAAAAACTGTTTAGCTTTTATCAGGAAACAAGCTTTATTATGAACAAGCTGTATGTGCCTGGTGTTGCTTGGGCTTTTTAGTGAATGGGAGATTGGTGAGGTTGGGTTAGGAAAGGGTGATGAAAACGAGTTAGAAACTAAAAAGCACATTTATTGACCTGAATATTTACAATGATGAAACTGCAAAACACAAAATTTGCTTGGGTTAAAGTTAAAAAGGGCATCATGGGCTTTAGCAGTTTTTGGGGGTGGGTTGGGCCCCATGGTATTTTTTATAAGGTTTTAAAGAATATTCATGCCAAATTTAGTGGGAATATGTCAAATTGTACAAAACCTTCTTTACGTAACAAATATACATAATAAGTTAGTTAAGAGAGGGTGGCCTTTAGAGATGGTTAAGGTGGGGATTCAACAATATTGTTTCTAGACTGTCAAAGAATATTCATGCCAAATTTGGTGATGATATGTTGACTGGTATAGAACCCATTACCTGGCTCCCGACCTGCGTAATTAGGGAGGAGACCATCTTTGTTCGTCCCTTCGCCGATTGGATTTATCATCTCTCTTCATCCTGACACGCAAAAACACTTCTGGCCCGCTTAAGGACAGAGATAGTCCAGCTTAATCACTTCTTCTACACCCGGCGCCTGAGAGATTCTCCAGCTTGCCCCCACTGCAGGGCACCAGAGACAACATTTCCCTACTGGCTAAACTGCCCGCAGTACAACGAGGCTCACCAAAGACCTGGGTACAGCGTTGACTCTTAACCTTGCAATCGTTTGTTCACTCACACCGATCTTCTGGCTTCAAACTGATACCTCCACGTCAACACATTGCAGCATTGGAACATTATATCAATTACACCGGCTGCTTCATTTAAACACCAGGGCCCTTAGTCTCGAGTTTTTCGTGTTACAACTCCCAACGTGTTGAAGGTGTCACGTGGTACCATCTCACACACTGACGTCAAATTGGTAGTCTCGAGTTCTAACTCACATGCTTTCCCATCTCACCATGCGAGTTGCTACTCATGTTGAGTCGAGCATGTGAGATCGCTACACGAAAGTGAAAATGGCTGAAGGATACGCAATTCTTATCGCTATCGAAGAGTTAGAAAGAGCTGAAAGACGTTGTTTGAGAAGGCAACGAATTTTTCGACCACAGTAGATGACATTTCTTTTCGCATCAAGTCAATACTAATAAAAAAATTTTAATTCATAATTGATAAAATTATACAGCAAATTTTTCAAAAATAAAAAGTATCTAATTAATTGAAAAAGAGTATTAAAATGATAGTAAATTATATGTATAAATTATTAAAAGCATAGACACTATATTAAGATTATTTATTAATCAAAAGTGTTAAGTTCTGATTAATAAATAATAAATAGACAAAACAGTTTAAGAAATAGATCGAGGAAGAAAACTATATGAAGAAAGGATTAAATTAAAATACATTTACATTACATAATGGATTTTTTAGCTCCAACACATGCAATTAATTTTTTAACTAATTCTCTCCACAAAGGGAATTGTCTTTTTCTTGTAAATTTATTGTCGAATTTTCCACTGTTCATTTTCTTATTTTCTACGTATGTTACTAATATTTTTTTTTGTTCTTTGCTTATTTTTTAAAATAAAACATTGAACGTTTTCATTTTGTTTCTGCGTACTATATTGCTATAAGACAACTTTTAACTGTAGCACGTGTAAACTAATTCACGTTGATTTGTTTACAACTTGTTAGAGTTAAGTTAATTGGTCAATTCATTATAGTCGCAAACCCAGATGCATTGTAAATAATCCCATCATGCTTAACGACACACGCAACCGAGTGAGTATGACGTATTTCCGCTCGCCTTTCAAGTTCGCTCGAAGAGTCTAACTCGAGACTACCAATTATGTGAGTCATAGGGTGCGTTTACTTGTGAGTTAGCAGTGCTAATTTTGATAACCGGATGTGACGTCATTAGCACGTGTATTCGTGCTTGCTTGTCCAATTCGAAAGTGAACACATACGCTAACAAGAAATATGCTGGAAACCGCCATATTTCTTGTTAGCGTATGTGTTCACTTTCGAATTGGACAAGCAAGCACGAATACATGTGCTAATGACGTCACATCCGGTTATCAAAATTAGCACTGCTAACTCACAAGTAAACGCACCCATAGTTACACGAGTGAGTTCAATGACGTCAGTTTGAGTACAACACGAAAAACTCGAGACTAAGGCCCCAGGTGGTGCCAGTTGGAGAAGAGAGCCAACTAGGCTAAAGTTTCCATATCAACCAAACAAGAAAGAAAAGAAAGAAANAGACAACAAAGTGCTAAGCGAAACAGTGTTAAACGAGGTCATTTTAACATAATGTAAATAGGAATAGGGGAACACACGACTAAAAATAAATTTTACTTTAATTTTAAGTTATTTTTGTATTAATTTGTATAATAATATATGCTAAATAACACAAACATATGCACACAGAAATCTAAAGTTCATTTTTTGTGATGAAGGTTCTGACTTTTCTTAAATTATTGTTCTTTTGAAGTTTCATTTGTCACTTTTTTCTTTCCTTAAGCAAGTGTCAGTAGCAGAAGATCACTTCCAAAACGCCTCGTTTTGCTTTTGCACTCCTTTTAAAATCTGGATCATTCGCTACAATTTCTTCAATGATTTCGGCTATCTTACCGAACTTTTACTAAGGAAATCTGTGGAGAAATTTTTGGGGTTCTTCATTTTCAGAATCTCTATTTTCCAGTTTCACACGAATTCCATGTTTTGCTAGTTCTCGAAGATCGTCGTTTTTAAGGGTCTAACCAGAAACTTGCTGTAACTCCTCAATATCCTGCTTGTCTACATCTTCTAATTCTGCTGTATCGATTAGGTTGAGTTTGGTCAACCTAACGATACAGCGATAGGCTCTTCTCGTCGAGAATTCTTGGATACCTTCAGCCATAACTTCTTCCACACTTCATTTGTGCATTTATCAGTTAATTCTTGCCAAGCAAAGTTGATATTTCCTATGGCATCCATGATGATAAATTTTTTCCAAAATTGCACCAAACATACATAGATTTAAAGAAAGTACACCTTTTTGCCACGTTTTTCTGATTGGTTTTGTGTTTGCAAATGATTGTATTATATACAAATCAACGAAATGCTGCGATAATTTAAATCGGCATAAATTTTGAGCTTTTTCTAGGCTTTGAGAAGAGTGCCTTATATCGACTCAGCGTTAAGCGGGGTCTTACTGTATTTAGTACATTTTATTTTGTTATTTATTTGTTAATTTATCTATTATTTTCGTTTTAAATTTGATTGTGTAATGTTTGAACATTCCATCGTTACAGTTTTAAAATACATTCAAATTCATTTACACCTGAAGATGGTGTATTCTATGAGGCTGAAAATGTTAGTGTTTTATTAAATAAACATTTCTTAGTGATGGATTTTATAATGTTTTATTATGTTTTTTAAAAATGCAGAGTTTGATATTTAGTTATTCTTAATAATTTATTTATTAAAATGGATGATTTTAACATTAAATAATGTTATTAAGTTCATTATTATTATTATGTCACATTAAATGTCAAAATAATATGCATGTAATGTAAAATGTTAATGATTCAATATTTTTTTAAATAAATAAATATTAATTATTTATTCATATTTGTTCTATGTTTACTTTCATTTTTGATAAATTACATCTCTACAATATTTAATTAGTTGTTAATGAGTCATATGTATATCTAAGAATCGGTTTCCTGATAGTTATTTTACATATTGAGATTNCGCGACCAAGTGAGTATGACGTATTTCCGCTCGCCTTTCGAGTTCGCTCGAAGAGTCTAACTCGAGACTACCAATTATGTGAGTCATAGGGTGCGTTTACTTGTGAGTTAGCAGTGCTAATTTTGATAACCGGATGTGACGTCATTAGCACGTGTATTCGTGCTTGCTTGTCCAATTCGAAAGTGAACACATACGCTAACAAGAAATATGCTGGAAACCGCCATATTTCTTGTTAGCGTATGTGTTCACTTTCGAATTGGACAAGCAAGCACGAATACATGTGCTAATGACGTCACATCCGGTTATCAAAATTAGCACTGCTAACTCACAAGTAAACGCACCCATAGTTACACGAGTGAGTTCAATGACGTCAGTTTGAGTACAACACGAAAAACTCGAGACTAAGGCCCCAGGTGGTGCCAGTTGGAGAAGAGAGCCAACTAGGCTAAAGTTTCCATATCAACCAAACAAGAAAGAAAAGAAAGAAACCCTTTACATAACATTTATATAAACATATTTTCACTTTTATATATACATAAATTATATATATATATATACGTATATATATATCATATGATTAGATATTAAATATATATATATAACTCAACAGTTGTCAACCTGCAGTCTACAGGCAGACTTATATTAATAAAGATTAAAACTTTGTTTAGTGATGATATTATTTTAAAAGTTTACTTCTAATTTAATTATGTATTAATTAATTAATATGTATTCAAAACATCCTTTAATATTTATTATTGGGCTAAAATTTGAAAAAACTGTAGACTTATAAATTCCCACGGTCGTCTGTCTATCTTTCCTTAATGTTGAGAACAGAGTTAGATAGATGAAATCTAAGACAAGATATGGAAATCTTTGGGGCAGGAGGCCCTGATTAACTATATAGGAACTTCCAATGCAAATCAGAAGTCATGTTATTACAACTTCAAAACTTTTCTCCTGAAAGCAGTTAATAGGTGACCAAATCTATTGTAAAGAAAAAGTACGATATACAGAGGCAAGCCACTACTAATTTGAGATGAAAAGCATATATTTTAAATGAAATAAATGAAAAAATATGATTAAAAATTGCAGCCCAGCATTGTGACAATGCTACAGTAAAATAATTTTTATGTTATAAATGGTAAACTCTATCTTAAATGTTGGCAAAAATCACTTTAGGTCTACATAACTTAGTGGTCTTTAGAAATTTTTTTGGACATTTTACTGATCCTTGGGCTTAAAAAGGTTGAGAAACACTGATACAGATTATTATTAATTACATTTTAAATGAATGAATTGGCCTTTTGCAAATTGATCTGGTTTATTTGTTACAAGTTAGTAATAACTAATGAGTCTGTGCTTTTATGACCCAATGATTTTTTTGATTAACTGAAACAAATCATGTTATTTCTTATACTGTGTTCTGTCTTCTTTCATAAATTCAAATTGCATTCCTGAAAATATAATTTTAACTATAGCCTATAGTACATGTAGAGTAGATTGTCAAAAAAATACAGCTTTTCATACAGCTGTAATAGAAAGTGTATATTAGATATAAATGCAGAAAGTTACCAAATGAGTAGTTGTAAATTGAAGTTATGAGGTCTGTACAAGAAATAACTGAACTTTAGTTTTTTAATTTTTATTTTTCAAGGGACAGATTATTGGCTCTTATCTCCTTCAAAGTACTCCCCTCTTTTATTCGCACAATTATCACAGCTGTATTTCCATTTTGCAAAGCAGTCCTGGTAAGCTTGTTTTGGACTGTCCTTCAGTGCTTGTGACAAATTTGTTTTAATGTTATCAATTGTGTCAAAATGTCGGCAGTAGTCAAATAACATAAATATCTCTTAGCAGTAAGAAATATATTTATAAATAAAATATATATTTTACTTTATAATAATAAAGCAGTTTATATTGTATTAAAAATTATTTTTAAAATTTTTTACTTTGTTAGAGATAAAATCGCCATGGCTGATCTCGTGTCTTTAATGGAAAACGAAATTCCGGAAGGTCTTCAGAGTTTGCAAGACAGTCATACAAATTTAGAAAAAGTAGCAGAATATTGTGAAGCTAATTATTATCAGGTAAAGTATCATTAGGTTTATAAATTTAAATTCTCATAACATGGGTGTTGACTTTATTATATGAATGTCTTATGATATTAGTAAGTTCAAGTGGTGACAGCAGCATTCTTTTCAGTTTAAAACTAGATATTACTTCAAAACAATACTTTTTTTTTAGCAAAGATGTTAAATAGGTCAAAGTGCTTTTATTTAATTAAACAAGTCACCTTCAGGTAACAAAAAACTAATACAGAATACTAAAATTATGCATTTCAATGTGAAATATATAATTTTAAACTGTAAATATAATAAATTAATTTACAGTTTAAAAAATAAAATTAAAAATATAATGTATAGTGTTAGAAATTAAGAGTATCTTCTAGTTGTCTAGCAGACAAACCAGCTCTAGATTTCTGATTGTCCCATAATAAAAGTAGTTGTTCAAGCTGCAGGGTATATATATATATATATATATATTATAAACTAATAGGTAATTAAAAAAGAAACTACTGCATTTGCATGAAAGATTTTATCACTTGCACATTATACAGCTATTTATTATGTCTACACATAAATAGAAGTAAAGAAACAAAGAATCAATTATGTGGTAAAATATTTACTAATTGAATGTTTACAGTTCCTTTTTATTGATCTTTATTGACGTTATATAATTATCAATATTTAGATAATTGTTAAGTTATATAAGTTTTGATAATTATATTATGTAAATGTATATACTGCATGTAAGTAAAATGAAAATATAAATGGCTGACTAATGAATTCTTGAATTCTTATATGCAGTATTAAATAAGTTTTATTCAATAGCCAGTCAGTCCTGTATGCCCTTTAAATAACTTTAGCATAAAATTCTTAATATGATTTTTAATACTGTAACTAATTATAGTTCTTTGTATATATTTTTTAAGTTACAATAATTCTTTTTTGTTTGAGTTTTTAAATATAATTTTACTTTATTAATTTGCAATCACATGCACTTATTTTTTTAACATGAACACTTACATAAAGCAGCCATTAACTGCTGATTTTCCATGCACAACTGCCATTCTTTGAATTAGACAATTCTGTAAAATTTTCTAATGTGTCCTCTCTACATGTTCCAAATTTTAACTTCATATGTTGTTTACTTTATAGATAAACAACCTTGACTGGGTTTCATAGGGAGTCCTTTAAACATTGTGATAGTGAGTTAATGTAAAATAACTTCATCTTGAAATAACAAGTAGACTGAGGTTATGCTTGGAACCTGTTTCATAACTGACATGTAACTGGGGGAGAGCGAAATTAATGGGAAGTTGCACTACCTTTTTTCACATTTATCACGATCGGCATGCCTCGTGAATGTTATTTACATTATATTTAACACTAAACGAGATTCAGCAAATGATGCAATGAGCCGAACGAATATTATCGTCACGAGTTAATCAACTTTTTAATTCATTACCTCGAGCTATGAATGTCTAGACTGACTCAACTTGAAAAATCAGTTTTTAAAACAAACAGCAGAAATCTTAGTGGAAACAAGTATATTTACTTATAATTGTGCAAATCACATTAAACTTTTCACATATTACAGTATCATCTATGAATCTTAACAAAAACTTTGATAATTTTAATGAGAAAGCTGTTTTACTATTATAAGNTAATTTAAAACAACAATGTAAATCAAATAATTAAATATTACAAAGAAATTTTTTCAGTGTATTTTACAAAAAATTATAAATTCTATAAGCATTATTTTTTGTTGATATTTTTAAGTTATTTTTGAAGTCTAGAGGTGAGCTACCATTTCAATTTATTTTTGTCCAAGTCTGTTTAAATGCTCATTCCTCGAGAGGCGGTTGATTTGTATTAAAAAATTATTACCTTTATATTTAGAGTCCATATTATTTGCAATTCTTGCATTGAAATCGCCCAAAATTATGGAATAAGGAGTCATATTTTGCCAGATCTCCATTTGTTTAGTTATTTCATTCAAAGTTATTATGTCATCAGGTGAAATATAGGTAAGCATTAAAGTTATTAAATTATTCGTAATATTAGCAAGAGCAGATTTAATGATTTGAACAAGGAGCAGAATGAAATTATTAGATTTCTATTAGTTTTTTTGTCAAAACTGACTCTATTGTAAATTTTTCAAAGAAGGTAGAATTATAGACTATTTCAGAACATATTCAGGTTTCAGTGATTGCAATAATATCCGGATCATATTTAGAAATAAAGGCATCTATTTGAAGTATTTTATATTTAAGTCCTTGACTATTCCAGTTTATAATTGAGAGGCATTGATTATTAGGGTAGAGTTTGCAGGATTGAGTTTTATCTTGCTTATTAATATGTCATTT
>NW_019384615.1:682884-711381 GCF_000671375.1 Centruroides sculpturatus | reverse complement strand
ATGATGATGATGATGATGGAATAAGTAACCAATTTTTTGAAAGGTAATTAAAAATTGGTTATTTTATTCCTTTTTTTAAAAAAAATCTATATTACATCAAACGAGGAAACATAATTTGAATGCCATTATTTTAATTAATTAAATGGTGGGTAATTAAAAGAAAGTAACAGAAACTGAGCTAAATATTATACATCAAACATATTTGTGATTATTCTTGTCGAATTTAAACTTTCTCATACCGTTTCACGTCCTAGATAAAAGTGGGATGAACCACAAAGGATTAATGGATAGATAGATACCAACTGCCTTCTTTCTTAGAAATTTATAGCGGAAACGTAGGTTATAAAAATCACACTTAAATGGAAACTATAATAAAACTTTTCTGTAAATCGAATATAACATTTATATATATATATATATATATATATTATAAACTAATAGGTAATTAAAAAAGAAACTACTGCATTTGCATGAAAGATTTTATCACTTGCACATTATACAGCTATTTATTATGTCTACACATAAATAGAAGTAAAGAAACAAAGAATCAATTATGTGGTAAAATATTTACTAATTGAATGTTTACAGTTCCTTTTTATTGATCTTTATTGACGTTATATAATTATCAATATTTAGATAATTGTTAAGTTATATAAGTTTTGATAATTATATTATGTAAATGTATATACTGCATGTAAGTAAAATGAAAATATAAATGGCTGACTAATGAATTCTTGAATTCTTATATGCAGTATTAAATAAGTTTTATTCAATAGCCAGTCAGTCCTGTATGCCCTTTAAATAACTTTAGCATAAAATTCTTAATATGATTTTTAATACTGTAACTAATTATAGTTCTTTGTATATATTTTTTAAGTTACAATAATTCTTTTTTGTTTGAGTTTTTAAATATAATTTTACTTTATTAATTTGCAATCACATGCACTTATTTTTTTAACATGAACACTTACATAAAGCAGCCATTAACTGCTGATTTTCCATGCACAACTGCCATTCTTTGAATTAGACAATTCTGTAAAATTTTCTAATGTGTCCTCTCTACATGTTCCAAATTTTAACTTCATATGTTGTTTACTTTATAGATAAACAACCTTGACTGGGTTTCATAGGGAGTCCTTTAAACATTGTGATAGTGAGTTAATGTAAAATAACTTCATCTTGAAATAACAAGTAGACTGAGGTTATGCTTGGAACCTGTTTCATAACTGACATGTAACTGGGGGAGAGCGAAATTAATGGGAAGTTGCACTACCTTTTTTCACATTTATCACGATCGGCATGCCTCGTGAATGTTATTTACATTATATTTAACACTAAACGAGATTCAGCAAATGATGCAATGAGCCGAACGAATATTATCGTCACGAGTTAATCAACTTTTTAATTCATTACCTCGAGCTATGAATGTCTAGACTGACTCAACTTGAAAAATCAGTTTTTAAAACAAACAGCAGAAATCTTAGTGGAAACAAGTATATTTACTTATAATTGTGCAAATCACATTAAACTTTTCACATATTACAGTATCATCTATGAATCTTAACAAAAACTTTGATAATTTTAATGAGAAAGCTGTTTTACTATTATAAGTAAACATAGTAAATATTAAAAATAATTTTATATAATATTTTTTCAATCAGAGTATTATTTTGTTTATACTGTTTTGCTGACACTTAAATATTTTTGCTGACTACCAGTTTTGATTTGAAACTAGTTAGTTCGATAGTTCAATCAATGTTAACTTGCTTATAATTAAAACTTTTAAAAAATCTTTAGTCTTTAGAAAGCAGGCAAATTTATAAAACAAAAATTAATGAAACTACTAAGAAAAATTTAAATAAATTTAAATTTCATTATTTTTTGTGCTAAACAATTCTAAAACGATTTCTACAGTTTTATTGCAAAAGAGAAAACAGTTGCAATTAATTTAAAAAATTGTAATTAAGAGTTTAAAAAAATGCAGGCTTGTTTTTAAATTTACATTTTTTATGTGCAGTGGTGGTGAAATATCTTGCTTTTAATTAATATGTATACAGAATACAAATTCTAAAACGATTTCTACAGTTTTATTGCAAAAGAGAAAACAGTTGCAATTAATTTAAAAAATTGTAATTAAGAGTTTAAAAAAATGCAGGCTTGTTTTTAAATTTACATTTTTTATGTGCAGTGGTGGTGAAATATCTTGCTTTTAATTAATATGTATACAGAATACAAATTATCAGTCAAGCGAGTTCAATGCTGGCTGGATGGTAACACTAATGTCACATTATTTCCCCTAAAATGGGTAAATTTACTGTAATAGTGACCAAGTGCAATTTCTCATTGCTCTAAATACATGAAAGAAAAGTCCACCATGACATAGATCACCTGATGTATGGGGTGTCGTATACTCTGCTTTGTCGACTGGAATGTTTCCAATAAACGAATACTCAATTGTTAATATCATAATTTAAAATATTTTTAATCTTTGAGTGAAACAAATAATTAATTTTCTTATTAAATGTGGGAGAATTGTGAAGAGATTGCTTGATTCCGATTACTGGAATATGCCAGATTTTCTAATTTCGATTAATTGTCCCATCACTATTTATAATGCAAGTGCAACAGAAAGTAAAATTTATGATTTTGAGACATTATAATAAAAAATTAAAATCTTTAAAACTTATTAACTTTATTTTACAGTTTATACAATTGACTATTTCTTGATAAATTGTTGATTTTTTTTTTCAAGTTTCCAATACTTAATGTTTTCATTTTCTCATCTGCTCCTGGATTTTGTGGTGGCCATATTGGATATGTCTTTATAACAACATTTGATGTATCAAACAAATTTAGTTTTACATTTAATATTATTATTACTGAAAAGTACTTATTACTATTTAACAGAATTAAATAGACATGAAGTATAAAAGCATTAAGAAAAAATGGGAAAATAAATGAGGTTGAATGCCAGACAAATTTGGAAGTACATTCAATCATTGAAATGAAGTTCTGGTTACCTGCGACAATACGATAGCCTCTAATTTCAAATCCTGTCATGCAGTTTGTTAAAATTTAAGAAAGCTCCGTGTATTAAAAATTTTCCTGTTTGTGATATGAGTTAATACAATCTCTTGTTGATATGCATTGGAATTAAACATGTTCGTTAATGAAAATTCTTTCAAAGCATAGAACTGACTGACTGTACAGTACAATCAGTGATAAGATTTATTTTTGTCTATAATTCTATTGTGTTTGCAACATTAACAAAGCTGATTTTTCTTGCTGTAGAGATATAATAAATGTAATTGGGGATAGGAATTTGATTAGATAGATTTGTAAATTAGAAATTACAGTATAATTTTAGAGCACATTTATGTATATAATGTCAGTATAAGAATTAAGTAATTTAGAAATACTTGATTGGCTGCGTACAGTATTATTCAAACTATTGGAAAAGTAATTTTTTATTTGGAATTACAATACAGTGGTACCTCAGGATACGAAATTAATCCGTTCTGAAACTGAGATCGTATCATGAAAATGTCGTAAGGTGAATAATTTTTCCCCATACGATTACATGTAAAATCAAATAATTCGTTACAACACGAAAAAGACACTCAAATTAAAGCTAAGTAGTACATTGAAAAAAAATAACTTCAGTAAGGAAAACACAGAAAAATGCATTTTGTAGTTGTAAATGTATATATAACCATAATAGAATAATAATTGATAAAAAAAAATGTAGTTTTATTTGCACTTTATCTTTGTGGATAGATGATGGTGGAGGTGTAAACTGGTGGCGGAGGAGGAGAAGGGAAATGATACTAAAATTTCACTTACATAACATAATGTAACAATAACTTAAAAATAACTTAGAAAAGATAAAAAAAAATTAGTTTTGTTTTATATATACATATATTAATATATATTTTTTTAATTTTTATTCATTGCTTTTTGCTTTCTTTCCTTCACTTTCGCCAGCATTTTCACTGGATAATGGTCGCTTGGTAAAACATCTATCCTAAGAGGTTTGGCTTTGCCTACTTTTTAAAATGTTTCTAAAATGACTTAGGCAAATGTCATTACTCCGAGCAGCAATACGGCTAGTGTGAACCTTTTCGGGATGTTTCTTTTCAACAAAATCAGTTACTTTCTGATAATATCTCAAGATTTCCTTTATTGAGGGAGATCCTTCTATGATGAAGCAAACACGCGGACTGAGACCGATGAACAAAAGTGAATAAAAAATGGCGCTGCGAATTAATGTAACGTCATATGGTGAGTTTTTGTTCGTACCGTGGAGCAAAAATATGTTCGAATTTCATGTCGTATCCTGAAAATTTCGTATGCTGTGGCGTTCGTATCCTGAGGTACCACTGTATATAGTTGTATACTTTTTTAGTATTATTGGTTTAGGAATTTCTCTTGATTACAGACATTATAATTGCTAATATTCTTTCTTGTGATTTGAATTTTACTTTTGCAGTAACATAATTTATTATATAGTATTTAGTCCATGTCAAATTAGATATAATACTAGATGTATACACTGTCAGAAACAGTTTTTCACTGACAATGATTTAAGATGCATCATTTTGGACAAGAATAAGAAGTTTGTACTTTGTGAAGAGAAGAGCTTTCCTGTTCAGAGTTAATGAGTTTCTGCAACAATTCAATTCTGTTTTATTAAACAAAGATCCTACCCCTAGGATGCTAACAAAAGAAAAAAAAAACTGTGGTGCTACTTACTATTGCATTGACTTTACCTAAACCCTTCCTTCTAATATTGCATGCCTAGATTGTTCTGTGAACTTAAAACACACAAGTTGGGGTAGCTGTTGCAATCTTTAGTAAACAAGCAGTCCCATCATACGTACTTACTGGAAAAAGCTCTTTCCTGGGAAATTGTTTTTATAAACCCAGAATCATAATTGGTCACCTGCTCATTCTTGGAGGCTAAATTTGCCAGCATCAGGACTATTGGTTCATTATCTTCAAACATACAGCTTCTTCAAATTGAATGTAATGTCTTTGTACCCGTAAATTTTATGTTTTGAGGCAGTCATAATTGCTAATACAGTAGAGTGTCATTTATCTGAACCAATTGGGGACTGGGGTTGTTCGGAAAATCGATATTTCGGATAACCGATTATGTACGAAAAAATATATTAATCTATCCTGTGTTGGAATTTTTCTCCGTTGCATGTTGCTTTGCGTTGAATTTTCGTGGATGTTAAGCCTAACAAACACTATTGTATCGTAAGAAATTATTTTTTTATTTTGTACAAACAAAATAAATATATTGAAAAATATAAAAACAACAAAAATTTATACTTCAGAAGTTAATTTAGTATCAAAAACGTAAAATATTTGAGTAGCCCAAGACATAGCCAAAGATTGCAGCGCCACAGCACTGGCGAAAATTTAAATTTGCCAACTGGAATTCTTTTGGATAATTGACGTTTCGGATAAACGACACTCTACTGTACTCTCTTACCAAAGAAAAAGTTCAGCCATATAACAAGTTTTGGATATACGGGAGGCTCACTAATTTTGCTTTAATGATAACATCTACTTTCAAAAGAAGGGGGTTCCAATGGACTCCTATATGCTACCCTGGCAGATTACCATGTCGAAAGTAGAGTTTAAAGTATTCACTTCTCCACTCATTAACTGCTACCCGCTTCTATATTTGTGTTATATAGACAATATTCTTGTTGAATGGGAGAGTATGAATCAGGAGCTGTTCAACTTTTTGCAACATCTATCTGCTGTGTACTTTCATTTCCTTCTCCTTAGAAGAGGAGATAAGTGAGAAAATAGTGTTCTTAGATCCCCACATACACAGATCCTCTGGGGCCTTTTCTTTCTGTGTACTGCAAGTTTAATGCAGTTTCCTATTTCATCCCTGCAACATCTTTTCAACCATTATGTTACATGGATTTGGCCATTTCCACTACTATTAGAAGAGGTTTTTTACTTCTATCAATGCATGAGCTCATTGAACTTGAGTTGGGTAATGTATATGTGGCTTTTCCATGCAGCATATTCATCATAGAAATTTCACTATGTTCTCACTAGGGTTAAAAATTTGCTATTTCTATACTTCCTTATATTCTTAAAAACATCAATGTGGTCACTAATTCTACAACTTGTTCCCTCTCTATATGCATTTGTCATATCTTCAAGAAACATCGAAACAAGAAACAAGAAACTCTTCTTTCCTTTCCCCACACAGCCAACTTTACACAGGTTTATCTGCAGCGATAAGAACAGGTTCGCTTTTCTTGAAAAATCTAGGGTTTATGCTGTACTCCTTATGCACCCAACTGGAGAAAATATATGGTACATTGGTGACATGATCAGAATGCTGGTGAGTTGTTTAGCAGAGCAGCAGAGGATATCACAAAATGTGTCAGGCATTAAGTGAGATTCTAAAGGGGCCATTAAGTAATTAGAGTAATTAGTTAAATCAAGTATGCAGTTGATTGCAAAGTGGAAAAACTCCATCTCCTTTTCTCATTCTCTCATGATACTCTGATAGGTAAAACTAATCAAATATCAGTCTAAGTCAACAGTCACTAGGATGTTTGGATTTACGTTACAATCTTAGTCAAAACAGTTGATTATTAATAATGGGAAACTGTCAAACAGATGGAATTATGAGGTAAGCGAAGTCATCAAAATGGCTAGAAAATAGCAGTAATTATGCCGAATCATCCAGTTCTTGACAGCCCGTATCTATCAAACCAGGACATGACTCAAACTTAGAACACGTTAAATCAGTCACCTGAGTCAATTCTCATGTGCAACATGTATAAAAAGGGGTTGCACTTGATCATCGGGGCAGACATCCTAGGAGACTAGACGAACATCTACCTACCAGCTCCCCGACAGCCTATAAACTGCTGATTGTCTCCCCAATGGTGCAATAGAACGATCAGCTAGATCCTGATTGTTCCATTGTACTTTTTGTTTTCATTTTTGTTTGTGTTTTATTTCAAATTCTGTTATTACTTGTACTCACGAGCCTCAAATATTTTATGAAGTTTAAATGCTTGAAATTTTAAAATTTTGACAATGTTATAGGCCTACTTGAGAGTGTTATAGTGACATTTTATTCTACATTTTGTTGGCCTGATTATGATGATTTTATATTGTTGAAAGTATTTACATGGTAAAAAAGACTAACGCTGTCTATCTGACAGTGTATATGTTACAGCCAGATTGTTAATTTTGCCACTTTACAAGGCATCTAGTCATTTGATTAAATGGTGCCATTTTATAATAAAGCTAACTAATGTTCAGTCCGATTGTTGGTACATTGTGTTTTACAATGTGGCTGGCTATGTTTAGCCATATTGTAAAGTGACAGAAATCTCAGCTTTACTAAAATGTGAATTAGGCACTAGGATTAGAGACAAAATTGTTAGGAAGTACAGTACATAAAACATACATTGTATAATCAAACTTATGTATTATAAACTTGAAATTTATTTTAAAAAATATGTACAGTACTTCAACTACTACTTGATTTTAGGAAAAATATAAATATTTATAATAGCTAATCAACTTAACTATTCATTGGTCTTTTAAAATATGTATTGCTATTAAGTAGTCTTAATGCTTAGGTACTGTACATTATTATAATTTAGAATTACTTTGGTGAAATTGTGAGGTAAATAAAGATAAGTACTTTGATGTACTAAATAGTGAAAAATTAAATTATAACAATGAGAAAACGATATAAAACCATTTAATTTCATTAGCAGTTAAAAATAATACTAAACATAACAAATAGATGTATTATTTATTAATGCAAGATAAACTAAACTGACGTTTAGATCCACAAAAGAGTTTCTTATTAAAACATTCTTCTATTAGCGTGACAGTGATTTTTTTCAGGTTTATATGATCACTTTTGAAAATGATTGGTCAGTCACAGCTTTTTGCAGAGATATCTATTTTTCTAGTATTTCGTCATTATATTTTGACATTCACTGCTATTATTATCATTATTGTGGTTATTTTATTAGAAAAGTATTTTTGCTAATCAAATTATAAGAACTGTGTGATCTCTGCCGTGAGATATCATATTCAATGTTTTTTATGTTTTTACAAGTTTTTGATCATTGTTGACGTGTTTTCCAGCTCCTCATTGGTTTCGGTCGATGAAAAAATACTATCAGGAATATCAGAAATCTATAAACTAGTTTCACGCTCACTACCAAATAAGGCTCGATATGGTAATTTGCCAATGACTCGATGTTACAATGCATTTTTTGATACTACAAAAAATAGCATCCGATCAATCATTTTGTCGAATTATTGTTGCGCAACTAAGATCCAAGCATATTTTTAACATATCGGTTACTGCATTCTATATTTCCTTGTGTTTGTGGATGTGGAGAACTGCCATTAAAAATTACATTTTTTTTTTTATTGGAAATGTCAGAGACATTGTGTTCCAACCCCCAAATAACAAAAAAAATGATCCCCAATAAAATGATTATAAAATATAAAAGATATAACAAACATAAAATAAAAAAAAATTATAAATAAAGTGAAACAACAGTTACATTATAAATTATATAAAATAGATTTACGTTTATTTTTAAAAAAATTAAAATAACGATATAGATAAGTTTCAACAGGCTGTATGTGAGATGCTATACGGTAAAAAAAAGATCTCTGTGAAAGAGAAAGGCGAAAAAATGGGATGAGGAAACATGATGTATTACGGGTTCTTACAGTAGGGATGCGGAGACTTAGCCAGTAATTTAAGATTAGACCATTGAAGTATTTAAAGCATAGAATGCGGTCAAAATATTTTAAGCGATCAGAAAGATTTGGAAGACCAAGGCGAACTCTTGCCACATCATGGTTGTCAGTAATGGGTAAATTGCAGAATTTGTGTATCCGAAAATAAACTTTATTTAATTCAGATTGTATTTTTTGAATCAGATAAGGGGCAGCCATGGCCCAGACAGGTAAACAATAATTTACTATTGATTGAAAATTAGTAAAGAAAATTGTTCTGAGTACGGCCTTTGAAGAGATATTTTTGCAAAACCGCCAGATAAAGTCATGTCTAATTGCAAGAGATTTAATAATGTAAGAGATACGATCATGGAATATTAATTTTTTATCAAATATGATACCAAGGTCACGATGAAACTGGACATGGTTTGTTTTAGAAGAATCAATAAATATGGAAGGGTGGTTGGGATTGCGAAGTAGAGAAAAACACATAATGACAGTTTTATGGATATTGATTTTTAGATTATAACTGGCAAGATTAGAACATAAAGAATTGACAGTTCTGTCTACATATTCACAAAGTTTTGCAGTGAACTCCTTGTCATTTTCACTCTGTCGGATATATGGAACTCCAAATTGTAAAAAAAATATTTAACAGTTACAGTTAATTCAGACAATTATTTTAATTGAAGTGGTCTAAGGAGGTGTAAGTATATAGTACTATTAACTTGATTAGTCATAAAATCTTTAGAAACTATTGGATGTATCACAATATTTTTTTTGGGTATATTACATTTGGTTTTGAAGATACATCATAATGCACAAATATTTCAACTGTTTTTTATATATAAAATCTGTTTTAATACTGTATATCATTTTGTCATGATTACCATGTCCATGGAATTGAAATGTCAAATAACCTAAAAAATTCTTTTTTTAAACTATAGTTTCTTTAAATTTCCATGCCATTTTCCTTAGAACTTCATTAGTTGTTTGTTGATATTATCTTTAAACCTATTATATTCAGGCACATTTTGCACGCTTTCATTATTTGTTGTAATATCCACTATTTCTAGTGGAACAGACATACTAGATGATGCCATATTGGTGAATGTCTGTTGGTACTTCAAGTGGTAAGAATCTGAAGAAAATACGACAATCTGGTGGTTTATGCAAAGCCACATTGTAAAGCGCCTAAGGCCAGTTGTATTGCAGAACATGAAATGTCATTCAATTCGATGAGATTTAGTTTAGCTTGTTTGTAAAATGGCTGAACGTTAGTTAATTGAACCATTTTATAAAATGGCATCATTTAATCAAATGGTTGGATCCTTTTTAAAGCAGCTAAATTAACACAATCCTGCTGTTACATATATATCTAGTATTAATTTATTATATTTAAATTATTGAATTTATAATACAAAAATGTTATATTTAAACTTTGTTTTATTTAATCCAAATAGTCGATATAAAAATTGATTTTATTTAGGCCGACAATAAAAGAGCCGCTCTCGAAGAAACCAAGAATTATACCACACAGTCTCTGGCGAGTGTCGCTTATCAAATAAATACATTGGCATACAATGTTCTACACATGTTGGATTTGCAAACAACACAATTGGCAGAAATGGAATCACAGATCAATCATATTGGCCAGGTAAGAACTATTTGATTTTTTTATAAAGAATATTACAAAAGTTCTTTAAGTGAAATTCAATAAAATCATAAAGTGTGATCTAAAATGAGAGGAAAATGAAACTGTTTCAAGATGTTTAATTACACTCGCTCTTTGTAAGTAATATGATTTTTCTACACTTATATTACTGAAATATCAATAAGATTGAATGAAAATCAATTTTATATATAATAAATATGGAAACTTAGTTAAATTTATTAAATGTTCTTTTTGCTAATTAATATAAAACTAACTTGTAATTTGTAAAAAACACTTTGATATGAAGATGTATTAGGAAGAAATTAACATTGAAAAAGGGAAGTGTAAATACAGGAATCTTCTTAATGAGAAATTTGATTAATGTGCAAAATGAATTGCAGCAATCTCTTTATATATGTGACAGAAGTTTTAATTAATATAGATATAACAGCTATCTTCACTAAATATATATATATATATGTTTTTCTTAGAAAATAAGGTGGTGAATTTGCTGTTTTCATTTATTAAAAGTAAAAATCTATATTGTTAACTGAAAATTTGTTCTTAATTAAAAATTAATTAGAAGGGCTTTTCTGTTGTCTTCCAATCAAGTTGCTATCAATATCAAGCTTAAAGCTTTTCACTCAGCAGTAAGTGCGGCGGGTTATGCTAGGTCTAAATATATGTACAGCGTAAGAAAGGTTAAAAGATTTTTTTTTCCTGCCATGACTTTACAGGTCTATATACGATAGTCCATCCTGCTCTACCATTCTGTGGCCGTATTACTGTCCGCATTTGCCGTGTTTTTAGGCAACATGTGCTCTTTCTGCCAGTTTCTCCGTGACCAAACCTTAGAAGGGTATGCAACAACAGGGATGCTTTTTTCGTGCTAGAGAGGTTTAGAGTTTATTCTATCCATTTGGAATGTACAACGTCTGGTACTCATACCCAGTATGTCAGAGCAACATCCAGAATGTTGTCTTGCCGTATTTCTTAACACCAGCAATCTATCAGGGCAGGCAAGTGTGACACCAAGCTAGCAAGAATGGTGTCGCAACATCAATACACCCTGTTGTGGGACCAATTGGTGATGCTCAAGCAGTGTGGTAAGCAGTGTGGCAAGCAGTCATATAAGAAGCGCTCACTGGGAATCTACCAAACCCAGATGCCTCCATTGGATTCCAAGATTGTAAAGCGAGATTTATCACTCCAAAGAACACTTTTCCACATGTCCACAGTTTAATGACAGTGAGCTTTGCACCATTGCAATTGACACTTCACATTCTGGAGAGTGATGTTCGGCTTGTGAGCAGCTGCACAACCATGGAATCCCAGGTTTTTTAACTCTTGATGAACAGTCCTGGTGCTAACACTAATGCCTGATGATCTTTGGAACTCCTGAGTGATTTCAACCAACGAGGGTGGGTGATTTTGTTTCACTACCCTTTTCAGAGTTTTACGGCTGCATTCACTAATTTTGTTTGGCCTGCCATGTCATTTTTTTCCACTTTCACTGCCTTGACATTTTCACTTCACAATTACGTCACCCACAGTGGATTTTGGTTTCTGTAGAATGTTTGAAATTTCACGAAATGATTTCCCACAAAGGCGGCATCCCACTATAATGACATGATCAAAGTCACTAAGCTCCTTTGACTTACTCATTGTCTCACAAATGCATAAATATGACCTGAAAAACCACTACCAACACTTTTATACGTTTCGGTTACACATCAGAGACCATCACCTACCAGATCCACTTCTTTCAGGGGTGTCCGGATACTTTTGGACAGATAGTGTATATCATCTACACATCTAATATATAGTAGTGGATACTGGACTACTAAAAGGCCAGAGAAAGCTCTAAATTCAATATTTTTCGTGATTAACTCTGAAGTATCGATGATAGTGGACAGTCGATTGGTACTCCTAGTTTTTGAAGATAAATTTGGTTATTAAACAAACACCTTACATAAACCAAAGGACTACACAATAGTGTGTCCATTGCTACTGTTCCATGGCTGCATTAAAGCCCGGATTTGCTGTATTTTCACACAACATGTATTACTTTTATTGGTTATGTCGCACCCAAGTCTCGGGATGCTTCTATGCAATGACAGGGACACTACTTCCATCGTAGAAAAGTCAAGAGTATACTTTATCCCATTAGAAAACACAACATCTGGTATACACACCCACTACATAGGGGCAACAACTAGAATGTTATCTTGACGCATTTCCGAATATCAACATTCCATCAGGGTAGGCAGTTGTGACGCTGAGTTATCAAGGATGTTGTTACATCATCATCACACCCCGGGGTGGGATTGGGTGGTGATGCTTGGGTACTGTGATCAGAGGAGGCTGGTGTGTGTTTGGGAGGACCTCCTCACCATATTATTAAATCCATGCAATTCCCACACACTTGAGTTGCGTGCAATGTGGGTTGGCTTATATAAAAGACTGAAACATCACTTTCAGCTTCGCTTCCAGCATCTAAGCTATGCATTATGGTGTATGCGTGTACTCATCTCACACACTTTAATTTAAATTCTTTATGTTTGCTTATATTATTTGTAATTTGTTCTCAACTGTGCCATTAGCTTTTAAATTTAAAAAAGCTTGTTCAAAAGGTTTATTTGAATTTATATTCACCTGAGGACAACGCCTTATAATATGTCGAAAGCACTAGCAGCAATAAAACATTATTTTAAACGCATTTAATGCCTTTTGTGAAAATTTTTATTTTATTAAAAATTATTTCTTACTGTTTCTATTTGTGTACATGCTTAATTAAATAACTGATTATATTACAGTAGAGCGTCGTCTATCTGAATCAATTGGGGACCAGTGTTGTTCGGATAACCGGTTGTGTACCAAAAAAATATATTAACCTAGCCTGTGTTGAAAATTTTTTCCATTTGGTGTTGCTTCATATTGAATTTTTGTCAATGTTAAGCCTAACATAAATTTTAAAAATAATAATAGTGGCTATAGTATCATGAAAAATTATTTCTTTATTTTGTACAAACAAAATAAATATATTGGAAAATATAAAAACAAAAGAATTATATTTTGGAAGTTAATCTAGTATTAAAAACGTTCAGCACGACACAGTCTGACTGGAACGCTTTCGGTTAACCAATGTTTCGGTTGAACGGCTTTCGGATAAACAACGCTCTACTGTATTTTATATCATTAATCTGTAATAATGAATATTTTTTATCAATATATTTAAACTATGAAAAATAGTATAAGAAAGAAATCGTAGATTTAAAATATCGACACCAATTTATTACAGTAATAATTTTGTGTTATCTTTGCAGACTGTAATGATTCATAAAGAAAAAGTTGCTCGACGTGAAATAGGTATTCTCACTACAAATAAAAATACCTCTCGTCAGCATAAAATTCTCGCTCCTGCCAATCCCGAACGTCCGATCAAATATATACGAAAGCCGATTGACTACACCGTTCTCGACGACATTGGTCACGGAGTAAAAATGATAAGCAACACTCCCCGTTCAAAGCGTACGCTCGGACCCGGATCTCAGAGTCACATAAACGGAGGCAGTGCCGGACCGGCACCGACGACCAAGCCGCCCACTCCTCCCCAACCAGTTCGTGCGGGTGGAAGTCTGTCGAGAGGATCGAAAGAGTACCGTACGCCGGCTCCTCCCATCGCTCCTCCTCAGGTACCTAGTAATTATGCTCCTAACTATCCGATCGGTCATCCCCGATCTCAAGAATCCAGGCGAGGGAGTGGTTATTCGACTCTTCCCATCGTCGCTTCACATTCTCAGAATATTCAACAGTCTCAACCACAGATAGGAATGGTGCATCCCATAACCCACCACCAACAGCACACAATGACCATCAATCCTCCTTCGCCGATTCCACCTCCACCACCACCAGAGATGTCATCCGTAAATTTAACCGACAGTCTGCCCGGTATGAAAACGATAAATATATTTTAATAACTATTAATATTTTGCTTCGTTTAATTAAATTTTTTTTTGGTGTACTGCATTTAGAATAATCAAAGATCCTAAGAAATTTAAGGAAAAAAAATAATTATAAAAATTATAATTTCAAATATTTTAATTTTGCTAGAACCTCCTATACATTTGTCGGGAAATGATTTTGAGCACAGTGGAAACGGTAAGTTTATCTGTATTAAAATGAAACAAAACAGAAAAAACGGTAGATTTAAATAAAATTTCATTAAAATTTTTAAGTGTATTTTGCACTCTGATCTTTAAATTCTTGAGAATTCTTTTAAATTATTGTAATTCCTATTACCGTTCATTATTAAAGATACAAATTATTTAAATTACACAAGATTTTAAATAGTGCTATAATTATTTAGTGAAGTAAATTTTCTACTTAAAAAGATTTCCCCTTTCTTCAAATAAGTTAAGAAAGTAATTTGAATCGTTTTATCTTACTGAACCTTCATAATACTTTTAATGAAAAGAAATTATGATATTCAAATTTAATCACAATTTATAAATATTTTCTAAGGTTAAGATGAAAGTAAACTGCATCATTTAAAGCTTAAATCATAAATTCTTTAATAAATGTGAAGTTATATGCATACTATGCAAAGATTTAAATAAAAGTACTTCGGTTTTATAACATAAAATGAGTGTATAGTAAATTAGTTTTTAATTTAATTCATTCTTAGAGTAAAATTCATGATTATATAACATTAAGAAAGTTTACTTTGAACAGAAATTTATTATTTAGTGGTAATGTTTGATATATTATGTTGGTGATTAATGTAAATTTTACTTCTATTGGTCTGCCTACATATTTTTATCTTTAGTTTTATTAAATTTGCCAATTAATTACTTTTAATGATGATAAAAAATGTTAAGTTCTTAATACTAATGAAAATTTTGAGGTTTGAAAGTAAGTGTAGTGCATTCTCCATAGAATCGTCTAAGTAATCTGGAGAGAAATTTTGGATATTTAAATTGAATACATAATACATAAAACTTATTTTTAATAATAGTAATAATAATAATATAAAAGCAGTAAAAATGTCTTTTGAAAAATTTATAAAAGTGCTATGCTTTGTTGGAGTAAATTTTAAATATTTTAAACATTTTTGACTCATTTTCATTGGTTTAAAGACATTTCAATTTGAAATATTTTCAAGTTTACTCCAATAAAATATAATTTGTATAATTTGAATTTTGTAAATTTTATGTTACTGAAGTAAACCAAATTTGACGATATTTTAAAAGTAAATTGATATTAGTTTTACCTAAAGTTAGTTTAAATTTTCTGCATTTAGAATTTTCATTTATTTGGGTTTATGAGAATGCATCGTCATGATTATATCACCTGCCAAGAACATTAGTGACATAACTTTGAAATTGTTAACATTGAGTTGGGTGTATTGTTAGACTTTCAATCATTTATGGCAATAGGTGTTTGTTGTGTCATTATTTCCCCATAAAACCTTGAAAACTTATTCAAATTTTGATACTTCAGTGACATACAGTAAGTTGAATTTTAAAAATTGAATACTAATTTGCATCACCTTCAAGTAGAAACTATTATAGCCACAAAGGAAGAAAATCTCAATTAGATAACTCCAGTAGCCGAGTAGGAATGGAAGGTTGAAGTTTTGAAAAACTTTGGAATGCATGATTGTCTTGAAATGTCATTTTGGAGTTACATCACTAATATCCTTGGCAGGTGATATTGTTTCCTACAATGTAGAAGAATAACTTACAGAATAAGAAAAAACAAAATCAAGTTTGAGTGATATGGTTCTATGAAAATCTTTTGTTCGCATTAAGGAATTCAAAGAATCAAATTTTAAAATGTATATAAATGCGTGCTTTTATGAAGTAGTTAGGAATGTAGCTAACATAATAAATATTATGTCACAATATATATTTGTACCACATAATGTACCATAC
Organism: Centruroides sculpturatus; assembly: GCF_000671375.1. NCBI lineage: Eukaryota > Metazoa > Arthropoda > Arachnida > Scorpiones > Buthidae > Centruroides > Centruroides sculpturatus. The sequence goes on along the minus strand of NW_019384615.1, from coordinate 695,028 downwards.
ATAACTTTGCTATATTTTGTAATCTTGTTTTAATGTGTTGACTCACACACTTCAAACTTATTTTCAAATTACACTTGGCGTGCTTTGAATGTAGTCTCTACAGGAGTGATACTTTCAAAGAAATTGATGTAATAGGCTATATTGCTCCGACTTACACCAATTTTGTCGCTGATAAAGCCATGATTAGCAAATTAGCAGATTGTTTTGTTTAATCTATTGATATCGTCACTTTGTTCAGTCCAGTTTTTCTCTAATTAGATTCTGCAGAATCTCGAGATTTCATGAAGACATGTATATGGTGCTGCAAGATGAAAATGCGTAATGGCAGAAAAATTTATTGACAGTCTTAAATTTGTATGTACAACATTCAACGTAGGTCAGTGAGAACATTTGGACAATCTATTGCTGTTTGACAAAGATGTTTAAAAGAATATTCATTTTATTTCAACTTACTTATTTTTATTTATTAATAAAATGTGTGTATTTTTTTAAGTTTATGTTACCAAAAAGTTGTAGATTGACTTCATTGGCAATGGAATATTGAGTAGTGGTGTTGTCCAATACGTGTACAGACATTTTATAGTTTCAGTTATTAAAAATCATAGACTGAGATTCACTGGCTTTTAATCCATAAATTAAATAAAGTAAAACAATATCCTGAAGTGTTAAACCAGTGAAGTGTTGAATTCAGAATAATGCAGTTGATAATTAGAAATCAGACTGCACTTTAATCTGCAGAAGTTCTATTATTTTAAGTCTAGAGATGTTATTTTGACATCATATATTTTTTGCAACTTTTTTTTTATACTGCAACATTGAATTTTTGGTGTTTTTGTTTAAGTTTCTGAGTTAAGATAATACTGTGACCGTGAAATGCGAAAAACAGTCAGATATTTTTATTATTTAATAATTATCCTTCATTCTTTCTAGGTTTTGCTTTTATTTCATTATTCTGAATTTTAACTGGAAACATTATTTATATAAGACAAATTTGATTTTTAAAATCAAAAAACAGTGTTAAATTAAGAAACATATTTTGAAAAAGGCTTCCACCTTTGAATTTCTTGCTAATTGCTTTATTGGAGTTTATTGTCTTTATTTTATTCCTAAAAGGTTTTTTTTTTTTCATTTAATTATCATCTACAGCTAAAGGTGTTAGAACAACGCAAAAGAAAATCCTACAATATCCTATGTTAATATTAAAATTGGATGATTTTAAATGTGTGGAAAAATTGATCCAATAAATTTAGAGATAATCTGGCAGCCCAGTACAGTTTTGTCCATGTGAGGGCTTGCATTTTGGTAGTATCATCCAACCTATACTATTAGATGGAGTAATGTGAGAATGAGGAATGACTGGCTCCATGAATCATACTACTGTAAGGTCTCTTTTTATGCGATTTTGAAGTTGTGCGGTTTGTATTTCATCCAAAATTTTCTTGGATAAACATACATATAGGCTTGTTTAGGAAGCTCGCGTATAGACAGTGTCCAAAAATCGTGGAACGCTCAAAGCTCACTCCATTTGTTCCACTGACATATAACGTTTATGGATGTAAAGGACAGCTAGATTTACCTTAATCGCTTTAGTTCCTAGCAATTTTTGATATAAATGTAATTAAACATAAAAAATATTTAAAACTGAAAAAAAACGAAAGAAATGTGTTAATTTTGAAGAAAAAGCTTCAAAGTTTAACTTCCTTTGTCTCGCCCTTCTGTTAAATTTAACACAGATGAGTCATTGTTTACACATCTGGATGACCTTGAACACAGCTGGAGTTGGATTTCCCGGGGCATTCTCATAGACGTCGCGGGAGGACAAGGGTTTAAAGTAGGGCGAACACTAGCTGGCCGTATATTTTTAAATATTTTTAAAAAATTTGGAGACTTAAAAAACATTCAAAAAATTCAAAAATTCAAAAATGGCCTTAAGGACCGTGTTTTATGTAACACTATGTAACCTGCCCGAGTTAACTCGGGCGAGGAACTAAAGGGGTTTTAATTAACTCTTCACATTCAGATGTTAGTGATTTGTTTTTAGAGTGAGCTTTTGCAATTCGTGGATTTCTCTTGTATTACTTTTCAATAAAATAAACTGAATTAAGTTTGAATTCAAGTTTATTTTAAGCTTTTATATGAATTTCTTTCAGACATTCGAAGTAATTTATTAAGCAGCTTATTTCTTTTAATTTCTGCAAACTTTTTTATGCGGTTTTAAGTTAATTTTAACTCGTTGTTTTGGTTTTATGCAATTTTAGAAAATTACGGAACGTATCCCTACTTTTTCAAGGCAAGTAAAGTCTTTTTTTATGTGAATTTTTTATATGCGCTTTTCTGCAGAACGTATCCACTGCATAAAACGAGACCTTACAGTATTTTAAACATGTTTGACAGCAGCGAATAACACCACGTTTTAATATCCAATTAATGTTATGGAACTAGTTTACAGCCAATAACCAGGTTTAAACTTAAAGTTTAAACCTGGTTATTATTATTATTATAGAGATTGCAGACATTATTCTGGGTTATTATTATTATAGAGCTTGAAAGCTATAATAGCCTGCAAGCTCTATAATAATAATAATAATCCAAAATAATGGCTAATTTTTAGTTTAAAAACATAGATTTGACTGTTTTCATCTCTGCAAGTGATTTCTTAATGTTGCAGCTTAAAAGCCTATTTCTCTTAATATTTCATAAATATATATAAATTGTTTAAAATTTTCATCTTGTGTTATTTATATGCCAAGATATTTAAAATAATTAGAAAATAATTCATTTGTATTTTTAATTAATGAGATTTTGTGACTAGATTTTTGTGTATTTTAAGTAATTTATTACAAATAACAGATGACTATTCTATACTTTATTAATTTGATGAATTAACTTAATTCATATATTTTTAGTTGATATCTACTGATAGAAATGAATTGAAAATATTTTCTCATTTCAAGGTAGTAGATAATATTTAATATAAAACTATCATCAATATAATATATTTCATTTGTCTTTTGACATCTTTATTCTTAGTATCTCCTCCTTTACCTCCTCCTCCACCCGAAGACGAAGGGATGTACAATTATAATCCTCTCTCCTCTCCGAATTTTCTACGAAATCGAAGCGAAGAAGATCCCAGTTGGGTTCCCAAAAACTATCTTGACAAAGGTCAGTATTTAATTTCTCTAATAATTTGTAAAACTTGGTTCCATAACCATAGCATGGATTGTTTGTTACAGTTTTATCACTCAATACATGTTAGTTTATATGAAATTTCCTAAGTCATTATAATTACTTTTTAGTTGTTGCGATTTATGATTATGCCGCCGATAAGGAAGACGAACTTTCGTTCTCAGAAAATTCAGTGATTTACGTAATCAAGAAAAACGATGATGGATGGTACGAAGGAGTGATGGATGGAGTTACCGGTCTGTTTCCTGGTAACTATGTAGAACCTTGTTTGTGATCAATACGAACATTTTGAGGTCAAAAAGTTGTTTTGTGGGTCTTCGTTACGAAGTGGATTGTGTGTAATGCTCCTCTGCGTGTATGAAATGTGACTGCTAAGTCAAGTCATAGTATTAAAATTATTTACTTGTTTTAATGATCAGAAAATATGTACACAATATTTATTATAATTTGTTACATTTTAATAGCATTTTTTTTCTAAATGACTCAAACAAATTGTAGAAAATTGCAATCATAACATTTTATTTGAACACATGGACATATAAATTGATGATTACTTTGATATTGTAAATATCAAAATGATTTATTTTTCTCTTCTAACATCATTTATTCTTTTTCTTTCATATTAATACCTTTAATTTATTACTTAATATGACAAGCATTATACCAGAGATTTGATCAACTAGTAAAGTATGATCATTTTGGTTTATGATTATGTATAGCATTCATACTTTGCAGTGTGTTCTTCCAATTTTTCTCTCTGATGGAATGATCTAGCCAAAGTATGCGCTGGACTTTCGATCTGTAGCATAGTTTTCTGGCTTTTCCTGACAAATACTTTGGCATTTCGATGCATATGTGGTATGGACTCGCATGCCTCGTAAGTCTTGTCATTCACTAACTTTCCTAGTCTTGTGAAAGGTTAGTATTTGTACTGTTTGTCAAAAATGTAATTGACGGAGGTTTTTCAAACAATTTTATAAAATGAACATTTTTCTTTTCAAGAAAACGGACCAAATTTCTTTTTCTTAATTTCAGTTTGTAAGGACCTTTTTCAATAGATCTTTCAAGTATCTTTCCATTCAATGCTGATGTTTAAACTTCTTGATCCTATTCTGATTATGTGTTCTATAAAAGTGTATATTTATGTAAAATATTTATTTGATTGTTTAATTTTTCTTTACATATTGTATGAATCATTTAAAAGCTTTGCTAATCAATCAAGCATCACAATCATTGTTTTTTTCAGTAAGTGTTTTTTCTTAATTCTTATTTGAGAAATTCCAATATTTTAAATTGTGCTTTAACAACTTGTGCAAGTTTTTTTAGTTTTAAATCTCTCTCATTTTTACTCTGTTAAATGTGTGATACAGAGTTAAGATTTTCAAGTATCCTTTAGAGAAATTTTCATAGAAAATAAAGGACAGTGTGTTTTATTTTCTGAAGCTATTTTAGTTTATAGTATTGTAACCTTTTTGATTACTTTTTATAAACCAAAGGATAAATATTTGTAAAAATTATGAATACTATATTAGATTTATGATAAATTCATGTATTAAATATTATGTATATTACAATATATAAATTATATGATTATTTAATCGTTTTAGGTGTATTATTTTGTATTTTTTGTTTAGCGCATAAGCCCAAGTTTAAATGTGTCTAGAAGGGAATAATCGGTCGGATGTCCCTGAAATGTAACTGGTCAGTGCACCACACAATAAGCGGAGATACAGGTTTGAATCCTGCTCTTGGCCAATTTTCTTCCAGTCTATTCTAAAATGAAATCAAATTTTAGTTATTACTTTTGTTAAGGGATGGCATGTAACATTTACCTCTAATTTGTTATCAAATAATTTCTAAGTATTATTTGTAGCATGATATTGCCCGATTAATTTGGCTGAAGTTCAGTTGATTAGCCCATAAATTTAATGGGGGGAATATCACTTAATTTTACTTTCTATTCAGTAACTGACTACTGACTGTTTTTTGTATACAGGGTTAAATTACATATTATATAACTTTATTAAAATAGGGAAAATAATATTTTTCTTATTGTAATTAAACACTTCTTTATCATTTTAAAGTCATGATGTTTCACTATTCATTGTTTGACAGTTGTCACTTGCTCAAGGTCATTCCAGTTATATTATTTAAAACTTTGCGAAAAATCCAAGTATTATCATACACATACGAAAAAATTCACAGATATACATTACTTTGTTTGTAGTGAAGTTTCTTTTTCTAGTGTAAAAAATTTCCCCAAAAAATAATATGTTAAAAATGCATATACAATAAATATCACAATTATCACTGTTTTATATATCAAATAAAACGATTTCTTTATTTGTTTCTTGTATATTAACATGATAAACAATTGTTTTTCCATCACAACTAAATGCATAGGCATCTTTGACATCAAAATATTCAAATATATTCAAAAATTTCTTTTTGGCGAATGCACGTTTCGAGTATACGCTCTTCTACTGTCGGATTTTCTTCTGATATATTTTGTTTGGAGGTTCTAATTGATATATATCTTGCCAAAAAATTACATACATTAACAGTTAAAAATTTGTACACAAACGTTTTTGGCATAATACTGAACGACACTTAGCTCACACTTCTGATGCCCGAATTTACAAGGTTTTCCTTTGTTGTGACAGATAAAACAAACTAAAGAAGACACTATTTCAGAATAAACAAAAATAAACAATATTTAACTTCTATAAATGTAGAGCCCTAAGATATAATTCGCCCGTTGGAGATTAACTTTGAGTTTTAGTTACAGTCTCTGTGTATATTAAAAAACATAACAGACAGAAAAATTATAAAAAGATTACATATGTGTAAGTAGTATAGACAGGTAAAAAAAAAGAAATCATATAAGTATATGAAAGCATCAATAAAGGTCAATCAGAACCTTATGCCGCTAGCAAGACAAGTGACATTATCATAATAAATCATACTAAATATACTTAAAGTTATTTAATTAACAGAGTCTTACATTATCAACATATGTAATGTCAACATAATTTGCAATGTTCATGACACAACAACAATTTTTGAATTCTTGTCTGTCTTTATTTCTTTAATGTTTTGATTTGAAGTTACTGTTTCTTGCGATGTTCTATTTCTTAGCACGTTGGACAGAAGACTGCTCAATGGGGATTCGAAGAATACAAAGAAGAACAGAGCAGCAATAAGTGACAAGAACATAACAAACGAATGTAACATCCACTGTAAAAAATAAATGTAATCAATTATGAATAACTTCTCAAGAGTGAAATCTCAAGACCTTAAAAAAAGCCTTTTAAATGAGCAACAAAAATCGCAATATTTTTCTGCTCAATTAAAGCAGACTTGGCATTGGTGCGAAAAAATTTTGGAGATATTCTAAAATTTATTGATAAACTAGAGTCATTCAATATAAGCATCAAGCTCATCTGCCTGGTTGTAGCAGTGGGCTTAGTACCCTGGTCATCACTCGGAGAAGTGAACTTGGAAAGCTAAGGATGTGGCGGCATTCGCGTAAGCTATGATGAGAGGCATTAAGTTAAGATCTGGATGGCACCTAGGCGACTTAAAATTTTAGTGTCATGAACGATCTCATGTGTGACGTGGCAAAAAGTTCGTTTTACGTTAGCTTTGCTGCAGCATAGGAAATCCCAAAGTCAATCGTTTATCTTCTTCCAGTACATCTTCGAGTTTGGATCCCAACATAAACTTTTCTAAATCTAAAAGTAAGGTGAGAGGTGGAGGAGGTTAAAAGGTAATGTTGGATGACCTTTTCTCGAATCGACTTAAGAGGTTATGTTACTATTTATCTGGTAGTGTTAAACGAGATAGACAAGATGCATCAAATGATGCCACTTACAAGTAAATTGTGCTGTGAACAAGTTATTGAAGTTCAATGGGATCCCACTTTTTTGTTAGATTAAAAATCATTACATTGATTACAATAATACAAACAATACTATAAATTATTATATTATCAATACTAGCTGTTACCCGCGACTTTGCCCGCGGAGGTTTTGCAAGTAAACCCCATTTATATTCAGTATTTCAACAACCATAGTAATTGTTATATAACACCTACCGCCGAGAATGATGATAATCGCCGAGAATCAAACAAACAATTTTCAATTTGATCAATTTTCTGGAACGATTACAATCGTTCTATAATCGAACCGATACGCAATAACAAATTCGAATCTAAAAGGGTTCGAACATTTGGTTAAAAAATCGAAATATATAAAAATATTTATAACAATGTCTGAAATGTTATAATTTAATGCAAGAATCAGGTCCCCCGTTTCCAGACTAATTNAACAAATGCGAATAATGTTTCCACTCTTTTGCCGTTGCCAATGACAATCTGCTATTTTTATTATATATTAGTATTATTAAAATATATTATTAGTATATTTGAAGTACAGAGCTCCCGTTAAGATTCGGCTTGCTCCCTTGTTTATTACGTACATCACCTCAGTGCAGGGTATCTACATTTATTCAAGTGTTGTGAAAATCATGGCTTCTAGGTAAACAGAAAGGTGATTTGAATTGAAACAAAGCAAGACATCATCAGAAAAAGTGAAAGTTGACAAAAAGTTTCTTGTCGAATGGGGAGATGTTCAGGAGTTTACCAACAATCATTATCCAAACAGAGCTGAGGCCAACAGTATCAATGATCTCTACAATGACACCCTTGCCCGCCATTTCCGACAACTGTTGAAGAAGAGAGAAACAGACCACCATGGACATGTTTTTCAAGAAGCCAGCTGCCAAAAAACAAAGGATGCAACAAGAGGAGATGACCCTGCAAGTTCTGGTTGCCTCTCCTGAATCTGACTCCGATTAAAAAACAATAAAATGAGACCCTCTACAATGTGTAAAAAGTCTGTATCTATATGAATGTGTGAAGAAAGTGTTCCTCTACCTCCTCACAACATCTGACTACCCGGCATAATTGGTGACTTCTTTATTTCCAGTTTTTTTTATAGTACAGTACGGTTATTTTATGTCGCGGAACGAATTATATGTTTTAACATGTATTTCTATGGGAAAATGCGTTTCGTATAACGGACTTTTCACTTAACGAACGTGCACCTGGAACGGATTAAGTACGTTATACGAGGCACCACTTTAATTGTTATATAACACTTATTGCCGAGAAACAAACAAACAATTTTTAATTTGATCAATTTTCTGGAACGTTTACAATCGTTCTATAATCGAAACGATACGCAATAACAAATTCGAATCTAAAAAGGTTCGAACATTTGGTTAAATAATCGAAATGTATAAAAATATTTATAACAATGTCTGAAATGTTATAATTTAATACACCTAAGTACTTCATGAAGACTAATCGTAACAAAAAATCGCATGTGAAATAGTACAGTAGAAGCCATTCTTCCTGTTAAGCCTTAATGCTCTCCCTTTCCCCCGCTGTGGAATTTCGAAAAATCCCTTCTTAGTGTGCATTGCCATGGCGTACCCAACTAAAACGTTTAACATTTTTCGAATGGTGTGGGGCGTCATAACACTTTATATTTATTATTTCAACAACCATAGTTATTATGTAATTTATAACAATCCAAATGTATAAAATTATTGCGTTAAACATACCCCGTATTACTGAGAATCTTCTAATTCAGTCGAACGTTTTCAATCTGACCAATTTTCCAGAACGTTTGCAATAATTCTATAATCGAACAAATATGCAGTAACAAATTCGAATTTAAAACGGTTCGAACATTTAATTAAAAAATCGTAATACGTAAATATCGTACATTTGGAAATTAAGTTATTACCACCAGAAACAAAAACTCGCATTTAAAATAGTACAGTAGAAGCCATTCTTCTGGTTAAGCCTTAATGCTCTTTCTCTCCCACCGCTGGGGAATATCGAAAAATTCCTTCTTAGTGTGCGTTTTCATGACATACCCTAACTGTGTACCAAATTTCACCAGTAGGTTCAGCGATTTGCTCTGGGCGATGATGAATCAGTGAGTGAATGAGTCAGTCAGGACAAGCAATTTTATGTATTTAGATTAACTATTTTTCACTATACGATAAGTGCTCATAATTAATGAANATCAAACAAACTATTTTCAATTTGATCAATTTTCTGGAACGTTTACAATCGTTCTATAATCGAACCGATACGCAATAACAAATTCGAATCTAAAAAGGTTCGAACATTTGGTTAAAAAATCGAAATATATAAAAATATTTATAACAATGTCTGAAATGTTATAATTTAATACACCTAAGTACTTAATGAAGACTAATCGTAACAAAAAATCGCATGTGAAATAGTACAGTAGAAGCCATTCTTCCTGTTAAGCCTTAATGCTCTCCCTCTCCCCCCCGCGGGGGAATTTCGAAAAATCCCTTCTTAGTGTGCGTTTTCATGACGTACCCTAACTGTGTACCAAATTTCACCACTAGGTTCAGCGGTTTGCTCTGGGCGATGATGAATCAGTGAGTGAATGAGTCAGTCAGGACAAGCAATTTTATATATATAGATTAACTATTTTTCACTATAAGTGCTCATAATTAATGAAAAACTATAAAAAGTTTATGATAATTCAATTTTTGTTTCTTTTCTTAGTTATTTTTGAAATTATGCAAAATATGCCGAAAATTCTATGGATAGAGTATTAGCGTCTACTGACTTTTCTATTTTTAACTTTCATGTATTGTACATATTATTTGCCTTGTGTACCTATTTTTTACGCTTGTACAAATTTTTAGGCCTATGTGCTTTAGCCATAAGAATGGCCAAAATTATCATGGGAATGGAAGTTCATAGGTCAACTTGCGAATTATTAAAGTCAGATATGCAAATGTATTACATAACATGAAAATTTTCAACTTTACCAAATTAAACTGTAAGACACCAGTAGCCTTTCTCATAGTGCCACCAACGTAAAAGATGATTGAAAAGTGAAGCAGATATATCCAGACATACAGACTGTTTAACACCACAAAAATACGAAGAGATAACAAACGATTGAGGGTTCCTGAAAATAAATAAACAACGGTAAAGTGATTATTTAATATTTTTTCGAGTGGCAAGTAAATAAAAACTTGTAAATAAATACAGTCAGATTATTTTGGTTTAAACAGTTTCAACTATTTTGAAAATTAAACTGAACTAAGTACAACTTCCAGGCTATTAATTTAATTAACTACAAACATCCAGTAAAACTGTGTCGGTAAAGTAAGTGAACTTCTTCATGTAAGATAGTATACATTGGCTATAATATAAATATAGTTTACAATATAAAAGTAATAATTATCTAAATAACTCTAATTAATTCACTTACCGTATGTATTTACTTAAATGCAGTGTATAGGATATGTATCATTTAGGAAATTGTATTTTACTTCAGCAAAAAGTTAGTTTAAAGTTCACAAATGCAATTATAACTGTTAATATTACAATTTACAGTAGATTATACAGAAAATACAAAAAACACCGTAAATGTATTTATTGATAACTATATTTAGAATAAAAAAGTCGACCGTAAACACTAGTTAATGAGAACTTTCTTACCCCCGTGACCTGTCACACAAGCCACTGTCAACCAGGCAAATCCTACAGTCCAAGCAAATGGAGAAACGCACTGAAAGGCGATGATTATATTTTCGTTTGCTGTAATATTTTTCTTGTAATTACGCACTCCAAAAATAGATAATGTCATTAAGAATATGCATCCGGTCCAACAAAGTAAAAGGGTAATCTAAGAATTTAAACGGGAAATTCTTAATAAACGGATTACGTAAAAAGTTTAATTTTACTTTTGGTGATATTGCTTTCTGTGAATTAAAAATAAATGTTCAGAAATTTAAAGAGAAAACGTCTTAAATGAAAATTGTAATATTTACTGACATCACGAGTAACACTCCCTTTAACAGCAGTATATCACGTTAGCAGCCGGCACTTAATTAAATATTATATATTTAATGAATGTAAATTAATCTGTTTTCTATGCCATGAATTATTATACAATGATTAATTCTATTCGTAAGATTATACTATACATAATAGAAAGTGTGTAAGTGTTGGAATTGATTACGTGGAAAAGACATCGAACCGTTTTATACGAAACTAAGGACAGATGCAAAATATACGGTTATGCTGCAAAATTTAATAAAAGTATACCATTTTTTTATTACTGAAAGAATTATGTTTATTAAATTAAAGCAATGAATAATTTATTTTCAATCAATATTTAACAAATACGTGTGTCGGCTGTCAACGGCTCACGTATTTGTAAAATCTAAGTGACTCATACAGCATGGAATTAATATAAAACAGAATAATCAACAGTGTTATAGAGGGTCGACTACCCTGTTATTAGAATATACTCTATTAATAATATATTTTTTCGGACATAATCGGTTATCCGAACAATTTGGTTTTTTTATCCGATTAACTCCAGTCTCTAATTGATTCGGATAATTAACGATCTACTGTAATAATAATTAATATAAAATTAGTGTACCTTTCCAAATGTCACCTGTTTCTTCTTTCTTAATATATCTCCAATTAAAGTACCGAAACAGTAAGTACCAAGATGGGAATAATATGGTTTAATATAATTATGTACAGTATATTTATGAGTTTCCCTAAAATAATATATAAAAATAATATATTTGATTAATAATAATTTATTATCAAATGATAAAAAAGTTAAAAGTTTATACTCAAAAGCCGCAGGTATTCCATGCATCACGTAATATCTGTTTGAAATTACATCAACTATATACATGATAATCCCTGTTAACATTGATGCGATTATGGCGAGTATTCCAAATCTGGGCCATCTGCAAAACGATATTCAATACATAGTGAAGGAATTCAAGATTTCGAGTATTCGTTAGATAATCTATATATATATATATAAATGGACATGTATGTCCCTATATTTCACTTTTCTGCCA
>NW_019384615.1:666726-682172 GCF_000671375.1 Centruroides sculpturatus | reverse complement strand
TGAAGAATAAAGCAAGTATGGAATAAGGGAAAAACATTCGGCAACATCAGAAGCAGAAGCGTCGCGATCTGGCAACATTGAAACAAGTTTCGAGAAGGACCATGTGTATCGACAGAAGGCGAGAAGAGAAAATTCACATACTTAAATACTAATAGTTCACGAAAATAATAATTTTCGTGAACTATTATTACTTAAGTATGTAAAAATTTATTACATTTCCTTTTGTACGAGGGTTTTACCCAATTCTCGAACCGTGTTAGAGCGAATCCGTGCTATAGAAGTGCCGTGTTATACGGGGGTTACCTGTACAACCAAGTGTGTGAAATTTAGTAACAAGCTAAAAAGAATTCTTTAAAAAATTAATATCAAATCTTACCACTATTGAGCTCTTGGCGCTGCAAGCAACAAATATTCTATACGAGCCAGACATTCATGCAATACAGAAACGGTAATATATTTGTTTAATATGTGTCCATTCTGAAGACGTAAAACTTAAAGGAGATGAATAATGTGTTTAATGGCCGAGCGTAATTTATCTGCGATGTATGACCGACATGAGTACTATATGTGAAAAACTTAAAATATGACAATAATCGCTGTAGTATATTCAAAATTAAAGTAAGTGTTCCTAGACGTTGCCTTACATTTCTAAAACTGTTATTTGTTTCTTTTTTCCGGTTTGTCATGTTTGCAAATAGTAAACAAATACATTATGTAAGTATGTACAGATGTATTTCATGAATCTAGGCCACGTGTAGTATCACGGCCATACATGTTTTTCGTTACGGACCAATAGACATCATCCCATACGGATCTCTCCTAAATAGTTTAAACAGTTTACTAAAGCTTATGTAATCGATTTAGCATTATATCAGGGAATCATATTACAAAAATAAAAATACATTTTTATCTATTTATAAAAAATAAATTGTCGAATTCTTTTACCTGTCAACAATATATAACAACAGTGACATTAAGATGGAAAGTTGCAACAACCCACTGATGAACCATATTACGTCGAAAAACTCCTAAAATTTTTTATAAAACAGAAAAATTAAAAACTGATAAAACTACTAATATTTCATTCTATTTATATNAGAAAATTCACATACTTAAGTACTAATAGTTCACGAAAATAATAATTTTCGTGAACTATTATTACTTAAGTATGTAAAAATTTATTACATTTCCTTTTGTACGAGGGTTTTACCCAATTCTCGAACCGTGTTAGAGCGAATCCGTGCTATAGAAGTGCCGTGTTATACGGGGGTTACCTGTACAACCAAGTGTGTGAAATTTAGTAACAAGCTAAAAAGAATTCTTTAAAAAATTAATATCAAATCTTACCACTATTGAGCTCTTGGCGCTGCAAGCAACAAATATTCTATACGAGCCAGACATTCATGCAATACAGAAACGGTAATATATTTGTTTAATATGTGTCCATTCTGAAGACGTAAAACTTAAAGGAGATGAATAATGTGTTTAATGGCCGAGCGTAATTTATCTGCGATGTATGACTGACATGAGTACTATATGTGAAAAACTTAAAATATGACAATAATCGCTGTAGTATATTCAAAATTAAAGTAAGTGTTCCTAGACGTTGCCTTACATTTCTAAAACTGTTATTTGTTTCTTTTTTCCGGTTTGTCATGTTTGCAAATAGTAAACAAATACATTATGTAAGTATGTACAGATGTATTTCATGAATCTAGGCCACGTGTAGTATCACGGCCATATATGTCTTTTCGTTACGGACCAATAGACATCATCCCATACGGATCTCTCCTAAATAGTTTAAACAGTTTACTAAAGCTTATGTAATCGATTTAGCATTATATCAGGGAATCATATTACAAAAATAAAAATACATTTTTATCTATTTATAAAAAATAAATTGTCGAATTCTTTTACCTGTCAACAATATATAACAACAGTGACATTAAGATGGAAAGTTGCAACAACCCACTGATGAACCATATTACGTCGAAAAACTCCTAAAATTTTTTATAAAACAGAAAAATTAAAAACTGATAAAACTACTAATATTTCATTCTATTTATATATGAATGTATCATACACACAAATACAAGTAATTTCCATAAATACATTAAAATAGACTTGCACAAATAACAAAAGTTCACATTGACGTATTTTTATTTTATAAACTCCCATTTATTCTGCAGCGCTAAATATTTTCACTATATTTAAATAAAAACTTTTCTTTAATAAAATTTTCCATTTATACGTCTCACATTTTACTTTTTTACCTTTATAAAAATAGTAATAATCTATACAAAGAGATGTAATAGATTTCGGATGTTATTTAGTTTTCTGCACATTACAATGTAATATAATTAATAAAAACCCAATAAATTCCCTTTTTGAACCAATTACGAGAGAATTTTTCTAAACAAATCACTATGTAACCATTAAACTAACTAACGGTCTTGGTATCTGTTTTCTGCGACGTGTAAACTGTGCTTATTTCATTAACGTGTCTTTGTTAAGACACAGGAATTGCAGAAGTGACAGCAACCTTTACTAGAGATACGCTGGTTTTGATCTACAGTACTATTGATTATCGATAAATTCTAATAATAATTTGTTAAAAGGATTTCGTAAAGAATGTTTTTATTTATAAAAAAACTTTTAAAAATTTAGTAAAATGTAACGATTTGAAGTGTAAGTTTAGACATTTTTCGTATCACTCGAAAACTACATTTATTGGTCTACTGAATTTTCTCACTGATAAAAGTTGCAAAATTTATAGCCAGTGTTGTTTCTTTTAAGAAACAATTGACCTTTCGAATAGTCAAATAGAAAACGTCTTAAACAATACATAGTTATACAACCGTTTAAAGTGAAGAAACGTTCACACACACTTCAGATTTCCTTAGATGTTACACATTAGAAACATTTGTGGCTTAACGATAAATTGCATATATCTAATACATTGGTTTATTCAAAACAATTTGAGTGAATGCAAATTTTTACGTGATCATTGATAATATCTAAAACTTAAATCAAAATCTGAATTTTAACTTTTATACATTTACCGTCGATCCACCGATTGAGTAAATATGAACATGAGTGATATATTTCCACCATTCTCTTTCTGTGTATTTTGCCTGACTAATAATAATATCCCAATGAGGACCTTCTCCAAGAAGAGGCAGAAGAATTACGAAGCCCAAAGCGAAGAATATCGGAAGTGTGTATCTGCAACACGAACAAAATATAATACACGAACCAATGACAATAAGAGTTAAATATTTTACCTGATAACTCGCTTGACTAAAAACATGATATAGTATTTCGCAGAGTTTCGTCCAGTTTTTTGTCTCAGATACATTACCATAAACCCGCTAGCCAAAAAATATTATTCGTTATTAATTTTAAACACAAAAGTATTTTTGCCAAAAATCTATAAATGTTACTATTATTAATATGATAGAGAATGTAAATGTTCTTCGAAAATTGTATTTATATGTAACGATTAAATTAAAATGATCTTACCTGTAAAAGAAGAATGATTCCATCATAGTGAGGCCTTGGAGAATAATTTCGAATAAAAGAAGATCCACACTCTTGAAGATGTTAGTATATTTATCTTTAAAATATAAGTATTGTTATTTTTATAAAAAATACATAAATATAAAAAATATTTTGTATCAAGTATGAGTTTTATAAATCGAACAAATAAAATAGCCGGCCTCGTCCGCACATATTTTGCAATTTGATAGAAATTTTATACAAAAACTAACGGAATTGCACAGGATTAGGTAAATACGAGTGGATTTTTAGTCGATTGCTTCGAGTTTCTCAAAATTAAATTAAAACAGAATAACTGAATAAATGCATCATTCGATACTCGAATATATTCGGTTATCCTTCGTAATTCTGAATAAATAATAACTTAAAACTAAGTTTAATTAATTAATTGCTCTACATATTTTCAAATAACGCAATTTCAATTTTCCTAGTGAATCATTCTCCTTTCAGCAATCCAAAATGTTTAGCCTACAAGTTAATGGAGTGTCACTCATGATTTCGTTTTGCAATTTTTTTTAATACAAGACAGAATTCGTATAAAAACGAATAATTTGTTTCGTTTTAAGAGTACATTTTCCTTTCTTATTACAGATTTTTTCATATAATTTTTGAACATTTGTCTCACTTTTTAATGTTTCGAGCCGTCCTGTTGTACTTCTGATCAAAGTTTCACCGGAAACTTCCTTACATTACATATTCTTTTGTATTGTGCAAATAGTGATTTCCATCTATATGATACACAAAAAAATAAAGTCTTTCAGTGGTAATTTGCTATTAGTAATTCATTGCTCTTATTTTTTCAAATTTTAACCGTCCTTTTACATTCATTAATAATCAGCTTTAGCCGAGCGAATTATTAATTTTCTGCATCAAGAATACGATTGCTTTTCTGCCAGAAATAAGCAGTGTAAATTTTTTTCAATTATCATAATTTAAGTGGAGAACTTTTTGAGTAAGGAAATTTTGTCTTTGTATTCAGCTAAAAAAAGTGTTTTGGAGAGAGTAGCGAAGACCCGAAGAAATAACTTAGATTGTGTATTTTCAAACGATTAATATAAATTTCTACTCTAATTCGTTATTAAATTTAATATAAAAGATTGTACCAATACCTTTTTTTCGGGACACGCCGTTAACAGTATTCGGTATTGTAGTTTTTCATGTGCTTCAGCTGAACACATGTCGTTTTTTTGAATATTAAATTTTAGTCTGTATCTTAGTTTCATCAGTACAGTAGACCCCTATAACATGGGTTCCTATAATTACGATTCTTATAAGACGGCGAAAAAATTGCGACGGTATCCCTTCAAACCTGGTAAAAAACTCCTATAATTCGGAAAAACGTCATCGGGCAGCCGAACTACTATCTGCCGTCTAACGCCACGCTACGGAGAATTTAGGCGGGTAAATTGAGTTTACTATCGTCTGTACAGTATTATATATAAATTAGGTACTGTACGTATAATTATATATTAACTTAATTTATTGTAACTTTATTATAATTATATATATGCTTTCCGCCGCCTGGCGCTACGCTACGGAGAGTTTAGGTGAACTATCGTCTGTACAGTATGTAAATTATGTACTGTAAGTCTAATACAGTACTGTAATTTTATACATTTCTTGTGAAAGAAACATTTCTTATTCAACGGCGATAAAAATTATTTATATTAATGATGTCTCCAAAGTTCAACGAAGTTTTCGCAGAAAAATAACATAAGAAATCGCGGCCGCAGTTTGGTGCGCTGGTCCGCGACGAAAACAAGCTTAAGCAATGGCGACGTCGAACGGTGCACACTCGGTAAGTAATCCTACAATTTTTTGTTTATAGCATAGTTTATACGGATTATTCCCAAAAAATATATACGTATTTTGGAAATGTTGAGTCGGATTAGTCTAGAATCGATTAATTTTATGGAAGAAAACCTTTCAAACAGCGGTAGTCCGTAAACTTCACACGTGTCGGGCTGTGATTGGCAAGGACTCGTATAAAATTGATTCATAAAGAACGAAACGTATCTATGATCTTATAGGGGGGTCGGCTGTATACAAATTAAAACATGTAGTATACAAGTCGTTTTGCTCTCTTCGCTCGAACAAAGTTTTTCATTTATGTTTTTACACTCTGTCGCTGAGTTTAGCAAAGTTATTTCAGAAATTAACATATGCGTATCACCAATACGGAAACACTATGCAAGTATTTGAAGATTAACTTAACAAAAAAATAGGAGATACAACCATTTTGCGTGCCCATTTCGTGGAATTATTTGCGGCCGAAGTCGTATTAAATTAATTTTTTCTGTTTGTCTTCTTTTTCTTCTCCGTTTTTTTTTTCACTGCGGAGATGCGGTGCTATTGCTGTACAAAAATGAACTATTTTTCTGTTAGGTAATATGATTCGATCATTTGCGGCATCTATACTAATTTCTTCAGACTCAAGAATATCTCTTCCGAAAAGTCCCTGACATGGATGGGTAATCTGGGATCTAACTATTTTACATGTATGGGCAAATTTGTACCCTCTTAATTTGAAATTAGGTATAACTACACTTATTGTTTTTATTTTCCGCTTGCTTATGCTATTAATTCTGCTTTTGACACCAAATTTTACATGTGCCTTCTCTCTTAATTTATTGGCTAACTCATGTGGTATGATTGTATGTTCTAGGCCGGGATCGACCTGAAACTTCGCAGAAATATTACCCCAGAATAATGGGTTTTCCTTGGGTTCGTATGAGTCCCATCTTTCCTATAAATTTAGAATGGAGACTTTCCTAATTTCCTCTTAAGTCTGCTTTTCGCTTTATCGGCGGGCATCTATCTGCTTGATAATCCGTGTCTCTACCTGTCCGCGGTCGTTTTAGGGGTAGACCGATGTATCTATCTGATTTATTATTTGGACTATTATATTCTCTGCTTAGCTCGTATATTCGGGCCTTAATCTCTCTTATCTCTTTTGTCAACCTCTCCCATAGTTCCGGTGGGGAGTTCCGTTACGGTTCTTATGATTCCGCGAGGTTGGTTAGTAATGGTTTCAATTGATTCCTCATTAATTGCTACCTTTAATGCCTCATTGAAAGTATCTGGTTCTCTGGACATGACTCTCTGTTTAATCTTTATATCCAGACAGTTCAAAAATTGTACCTGTAAGCGTTCGTCTAACTCCCGTTCCTGTATTCTTTTAATTATAGTTATTTCTGCCTCATTCGCTTCAACATGCTCAATCTCTGTTTCTGTCGCAAGGGATTGTAACTGCACAGCAAACGTTTGGACGTCTTTCCCACGTTGCTGGACACATCCGTAAAATTTTTTGTAATTTAAACAGATAGGACTCTCTCTCAAAGCATTCAACCAGCACTTTTTTGAAAGTGTCAAAATCCTCTACATCTTTTATGCACCTGTCCTTCCAAACAAACTCTTGCGCAATTCCTGCGAGCTTAAGCTTAGCGACTGCCAGTGTCTGCGCTTTTGACCAAGCTGCAAGTTTAGCAACATCACTTAAGGAATCAAAGAATTAATTTATTCTCTCCTCGGAATTTCCTGAGAAGAAGAGTAAAAGGGAACAAAACTGACTACACCACCTAAGGTGGCTTGACGATTTTCTGCTTTCATTTTATTTTAAACTACAGGGGTGCCTCGTATAATGTATGCCTTGAACAACAGACACTGCGAATAACGGACTTTCCGTTCGGCAGTTACGTGAGGCGACCAATGGACTTTCTACGAACAAGTGCGAATGATGTTTCCACTCTTTTACCGTTGCCAATGACAATCTGCTATTTTTATAATATATTAGTATTATTAGAATATATTATCAGTATATCTGAAGTACAGAGCGTTGGGATTAGGCTTTCTTCCTTGTTTATTAGGTATATCAACACAGTGCAGGGTATTAACATTTATTCAAGTGTTGTGCAAATCATGGCTTCTAAAAAAAAACAGAAAAGTGATTTCAAGTGAAACAATGCAAGAAATCATAAGAAGGAGTGAAAGTTGACAAAAACTTCCTTGTCGTATGGGGAGAGGTTCAAGAGTTTACCAACACTCATTATCCAAACAGAGCTGAGGCCAACAGTATCGATGATTTCTACAATGACACCCTTGCCCGTCATTTCTGACAGGTGTTGAAGAAGAGAGAGAAACAGACCACCATGGACATGTTTTTTCAAGAAGCCAGCAGGCTTCCTGAAAAAACAAAGGATGGAACAAGAGGAGTTGACCCTGCAAGCTCCGGTAGCCTCTCCTGAATCTGAATCTGATTAAAAAATATAAAAAAGACCTGCTGCAATGTGTAAAAAGTCTGTATCTGTATGAATGTGTGAAGAAAGTGTTCCTCCACCTCCTCCTCAGAACATGTGACTATCCGGCATAATTGGTGACTGCTCCATTTTCATTTTTTATGGTACAGTATGGTTATTTTATGCTGCAGAACGAATTGTATGTTTTAACATGTATTTCTATGGGAAAATGCGTTTCGTATAACGGACTATTCACTTAAGGGACGTGCACCTGGAACATATTAAGTACGTTATACGAGGCACCACTGTACCTACAATTAACTTATGTTCTATCTATCTGACCTATTAATACGTTGATATATGACAAAACCTGTCTAAGGCAGCCAACCTGGGTTTCACGGACAACCTGTTTTGGAAGGACACCTGTCGTAAGCCTGTAAGTTGGCTTTATCCCATTCCTGACACCACTTTGTGAGAACCAAAAGGGTTAGTTGTCCCCGCTTAACGGGGCTCTGTCACAGGACAGTTTTATAGGAAGTCCAAATGCAATGAGTGGGGAGATCAATGGATAAATTGACAAGTTCCCAAATAAATACATAGGTTGAACAAGAATAACACATTTAATAAACAACTATAAAATTCTACATATCAAACATGAAGGTGAAGAGCTACAAAAATTCTATTCTATGTCGCAATAATGATTCGTCTTTCATATGGAACATCTAATCTCTATTCTCTAAGTTAAATTAAGAGACGAGAGGGAGACCTCTTGGAGAGAGACTTTGCAGAAGGAGAGTATACAAATAGATATCCAAAAAGAAAATACCTCTAAGTTCCCGAACCGTGATACGGGTCGTTGGTAATAACGTTCCTGGATCGTCACGGCAGTTATGGCGAGGTAGCGATGGTTAGGGTGGTGGTATGGGTCAGTAGATGTGGCAGTCGATGTTCATCTTGGAAATGTCTGCCTTGTGAATGTCCGCCCTGTGGACTGCATCCAAACCCTCTTTATACTCTTTTTGCAAGGGTGAGAACTAAGACATCATTCATGATCTATACACACACCTGTTCGTGTGTTGATGTCTGGATATAGCTAGTACAGACCACTGGCACAGAGAGGTTTGTTTAATTTATTGATATGTTTATAGAAGGTATGATTTTATAATATAAATTTCTATAGGTTTGACGGCTCTCATCCATAAATAAACATTCATCTGACAATAATTTCTTTAACCTGGTCACTATCTAGATATTGTTTATATAAAACGTCGCATTTGATTACGAATGAGGGGATTTATTGTTGTGACCACGTGTTACCTGCAACCAAAGAGGGGTTAAAAAAACATCTTTTATTTTCTTCTTGTTGATATTAACGTCTATAGAATTACCTTTAAACAAATGGAGAAGATTTCTTTTATTGATAGACTAACGATTTTTTTTGAGGAGATCGTTTCGGTCATCGACAGCAGAAGTCTTCTTTTTTCTTTACACCTAATTACGAGGTTTATTAGAGGGGTGATACTATTCTAAAACAAAAGGGTTTTGGACCTTCACATGCAGCACTTTGAAATTCTGACGGCAAACTGTCTCTGAAGAGAGTAATTTACTTGCTACTGAATTTTTACTAGTTACATGACCACAGCCACAGGCCGAGTAAAGTAGCATCAGTTGTATTGTTCCATTATAGAGTTTTACAAGCTTTATGATTTAGTCCCAGGTGTGCCTAGCACATTTTAGCAGCAATTGTAGTTAATTCTCTTGGCCATAGCCAAGATGTAATTAATATGGCAACAGAATGTGGTTTTTATTCTCTCTTGTTTTATGTGGTATGTCGTTTCTGTTTACACGTGCACTATCTAGTGGATCTGGCAAAGAGTTTTTGTGTTTTTGTGAAAATTAAAATTAATATAAAAATGAAGATTATGACATTGATTAATGATANAGTACAGACCACTGGCACAGAGAGGTTTGTTTAATTTATTGATATGTTTATAGAAGGTATGATTTTATAATATAAATTTCTATAGGTTTGACGGCTCTCATCCATAAATTAACATTCATCTGACAATAATTTCTTTAACCTGGTCAACTATCTAGATATCTAGAAGCAACCTTGATTCAAGTATCTAGATATTGTTTATATAAAACGTTGCGTTTGACTACGAACGAGGCGATTTATTGCTGTGACCACGTGTCACCTGCAACCAAAGAGGGGTTAAAAAAAACATCTCTTATTCCCTTCTTGTTGATATTAACGTCTATAGAATTAACTTTAAACAAATGGAGAAGATTTCTTTTATTGATATACTAACGATTTTTTTTTGACGAGATCGTCTCGGTCATCGACAGCAGAAGTCTTCTTTTTTCTTTACACCTAATTACAAGGTTTATTAGAGGGGTGATACTATTCTAAAACAAAAGGGTTTTGGACCCTCACATGCAGCACTTTGAAATTCTGATGGCAAACTGTCTTTGAAAAGAGTAATTTACTTGCTACTGAATTTTTACTAGTTACACGACCACAGCCACAGGCCGAGTAAAGTAGCATCAGTTGTATTGTTCCATTATAGAGTTTTACAAGCTTTATGATTTAGTCTCCAGGTGTGCCTAGCACATTTCAGCAGCAATTGTAGTTAATTCTCTTGGCCATAGCCAAGATGTAATTAATATGGCAACGGAATGTGGTTTTCATTCTCTCTTGTTTTATGTGGTATGTCGTTTCTTTTTACACGTGCACTATCTAGTGAATCTGGCAAAGTTTTTTTGCGTTTTTTGTGAAAATTAAAATTAATATAAAAATGAAGATTATGACATGATACATGGTTCGATGCCTCTTTTATATAACCAATTTCAGCTTCTCCACAACTCAAACCTGTATAATCTTTATGCATAGCAGGCACATATTTAATTATGTATGCTTCACCTACTCTCAAAATTATCTGTAAAACATTTTTTCTTAAATTTAATTTTTGGTTTTTAATATATACAAACATTTGTAAAGTTAATCACATTGTCAAAACCATAAAAAAATTAATAATTATTAGTTAATTAAAATTTAAATAAACATTGCTTACTGAAAGAGGAAAGTATTTTTGTGGTTCAAAATATCTTCCAACATGAATATTTTTATTATAATTCCCAAAATCTGCCTGTAAAGCATAAGCTGCTAAGAGAAATGCTCTCTCTTCATTTATGCTTTGGTTGTACTTAATGACATTTTCACGCAATTGAAGATAGTAATAATGCCTTGCTATTTTATCACTAATTAAAAAATAAACTTTGTTTATATTTTTCTACATCAATATAGTTTTAAACTTTAGTTTGAATACAAATAATATTTCAAATTCAACAATATACTTACTTTACTAGTAAATGACAATCAACGTATATTTCTATACGAAAATGAAAAGTCAAGATATTTTTTCTATTATCAATTCCCTAAATAATAAATAAAGTTAAAATTAGATACGTTAATAATATGTTTAAAATTGGTCAAACTTCAAAATGGTATTTACATTATTACGAAGTACTTTCCACCACTTTGGTGCATACTTCGATAACTTCTGTTCTGGATCAATAAACTGATATATACCATCTGCAATATTTATTATCACTTATTAAATTTTTCTTATTATTTTACTTATCAAACTTATAAAATACTGTTTAATTACATTATCAATTTACATATACAATATATAATCTATTTTGTAATTTCTGATCTGTACCAAGATTTGTCATGATAGAGGCTAGAGAGCTANAAAGACTTACGTTTACTCGCCTTCAAAGGAATAATATGAAGTCTCATTAATATTTCTGTTAACGTTGCCAATCCTACCCATGCAATGAATATGCCGAGAACAATTCTAAATGAAGGCAATTAATATTTTATTTTCACATCAATTTACTAAAATATAAATTTATATCATTTAATTAACAATAGCTTAAGTAACTTTTTCATTATGTGTACGTAATAATTTAAAAGTTATATTAAAATTGCATTATTTAGAAATGTGTTAAATACTTGCTTAATGAAGACTTTTTACTTGTGAAGCTTCAAACTTTAGTTTAGTTTCGTTTATAGGTAGAGAGCTGTTGTGAGACGTAGCCCATATAGGAAAATAAAGAAAGAAGAAAAGGAGGGAGTAAAGAAATGAAAGTTTAAAGCTTGGCAGGATGAGGAAAAATAAGATAATTGACCCGCATCACAATAATAAAAAATAATCCAGATACAATTATACAGTACAGAGTGCCATTTTGGCTGATGGACAGTTATATATACAGAGATCGCATTGTTGATCCATATACAACAATATATCACAGTAAAATTTAATAGCAGGGTGACTTGCGGCTTGGTGGCTAGTGACGACGTTGTTGACCTAGTAGTTCGTCGTTGGCGAGTTGTTGCTTAAAGAGAGTAGGCCTCGGAAAATGTGCAGTGTGGTTTCAAGCTCCGACTCGCTATCAAAATTTGTCTCACAGAAGTTCTAGATCTAAATCACCAAAAATCATTAAACAATTCCTATTTAAAGATACACAATGATGAGGATAGACAAACATTTAAGTCTTATCGGTGTCGAACTTTGACATTTATCTTTTCGTAGTTATGAGCTGATACCGAATTTTCCTTGAAAACAACAACGAGTTGAGATGACTAACAAAAAAAAAAAAAAACCCACGTGATAATAGGACAAATTGCATTTTGATATCCCAATTCCTTCTTCAGCAGATATCTCTTCCACAATTCCTATTAAACTATTATCAAAATATGTTGTCTCTTGTACGTAAGTGTTCTCGAAGGTCTCATCGATTCATTAAGTATCTCTCGCAACTCTTTCAGCAGATTATTCCGTACGTGTGCCGCCTTCCCTCTTGGAACACTTCAATCGATCCGTCGTGTCCAGAAATGTTCTACTCAGGTTTTCCCGATGAACTTATATTCTAAAGAATGATGAATCTTAATATACAAAACGCCATTATCCGCTATACTGTACTTCGAAAACCGGAGGAAAACTCGCTATTATTTGTTTTTATTACTAGATATATTCTGTAATTGTTTTAATTAATTTAAATCTATTTTTGTACTTTTTAAATATGCATAGTGACTTCACATATTTAAAATCAATATTTATATATCATAATAAAGTTGGATATTTATTAACTCTTTGTTTTAAAAATTATGTAAACATTTATAACCAAATCGGAAATTCGGTGTTGCGTCGAATTTAACAATAACATCGATGATTTCAGGGAATCAACGACAGCCAAATATGTAGTAACGGTAAATAATTCTAGGAAATCGATTACAGCGATATTAGAACAGTTGTAATGCGATCAAAACTGTATTGTTATATCTATTTTAGAATTTTGTTTTAACCTCAACGATAATCTGTGTTGCACCCGTGTCGAGGTGTGCGATTTTCGATTATCACGCTTTTTGGCACAATTTAGCCAAGAGATTTTACACACAAAAATATTCGTATGTTTATTTCTGAAACAATTTGTAACTATTTGCGAATTAGTATTATACGAGTGTTCTAGTCGAAAAATCAATCGACTAATTGCAGCAACGGGAACATTTGTCACAAATACCATCTAAGAGATTTTTACCTTCAATCAATGGCTTAGCAACAAATACAATATTTTATGCAGAATAAACAAGAAGAATTTAATAATTTCACGAAAGAATTTCTTCTAAATACGACCATATTAATATGTTGCACTGGCAAAAATTACTCTAATTTTTTTCAATTTTGTTATGTGTAAAGTCTAATGTGTCAGTTGTTATGTGACTTTTTCTAAGTATATTTTACGGTATCATACAAGACAGTTCCGAGTCAAGTAAAAAAAGATTCAATTGAAACAACAGACAGTAAATTATCGCTTATTTTACTCAGCAATTATATACAAAATATAAAGGAATACAGGAAACCAACAATAATAAAATAAAATTCAACGTTAAAATATTAAACACAAGTTTGCATAGATCTGGATGCAAACAGGAAAGAAGAGCTACAAGACGTCTGAGAATCCTAATNCAGCAATTATATACAAAATGTAAAGGAATACTGGAAACCAACAGTAATAAAATAAAACTCAACGGTAAAATATTAAAAACAATACGTTTGCATAGATCTGGATGCAAAGAAGAGCTACAAGACGTTTTGAGAAACCTAATGATGCTCTAAAAACCAAATTCAACCGGAAAATAATGATTTGTTTAAGATGAAATCGAAATAAATGCTAAAATAACACTGAAGAATAGACAATTAGACAGTGTGAACGAACAACTGACGGAAGGTTTGAGAAATATGGGAAGTCGGGAATTGCACAGTGAAAGAAGCCGTTATAAAAAGTGAAAAAGATGCTAATGTCAGGAACATGAATGTGAATGTAACAAGAAAGCTCATACAATGTTTGGAAAGTGACCTTGTTTGAATAGGAAATTTCATANACGGAAGGTTTGAGAAATATGGGAAGTCGGGAATTGCACAGTGAAAGAAGCCATTATAAAAAGTAAAAAAGATGCTAATGTCAGGAACATGAATGTGAATGTAACAAGAAAGCTCATACAATGTTTGGAAAGTGACCTTGTTTGAATAGGAAATTTCATAATTTTGAACTAATTAAAGTAACATTTAAAGATTATATAAAATTTCTTTTTAAAACAGGAGAAAAAATTATACCAAACTACTCGTATTTACAATGTGCTCGAAAAGAATGTGAAAGACTTTTTGGGCTAAAAGAATAGAAAAAAAAAGAGTTTAGAGGTCGAACTATAACTGAATATTGTGTTGTAATAAAAGGCAAGACACATTACATTATTCTGTTNGAGAAAAAATTATACCAAACTACTCGTATTTACAATGTGCTCGAAAAGAATGTGAAAGACTTTTCGGGCTAAAAGAATAGAAAAAAAAAGAGTTTAGAGGTCGAACTATAACTGAATATTGTGTTGTAATAAAAGGCAAGACACATTACATTATTCTGTTCACCTATTGTATGAATAAAGAGAAAAGAAGTAGAAGTAGAAACAGTTGATGATATAAACTAAAGTACTTAAAGCACAGAAATCAAAATAAACGATGCGCATTCAAATAGAAAAAAAATTTCTCTTTAATATCATGTAATGTGCTTTAGAATAAAATAGATTCGATTGGCTATTTTCGTTGTTAAATTTATTTTTGTCGTAAGATAATTCATTAAAATGGACTTTAATCAATTTATTCTTGCGTTTTTCACAAACAATTTTTTTTATTTATTTATATTTTCTATTGCATCGTTAATTTGCCTTAAGGAATTTCAAGTTATTTTCATACTTTTGATGTTTTTAATTTAATATACAGTAGAGCGTCGATTTTCCGAAAGTCAATCATCCGAAACGTCAATCTTCTGAAAGAATTCCAGTCAGCAAATTTAAATTTTCGCCAGTGCTGTGGCGCTTCAATCTTTGGCTATGTCTTGGGCTACTCAAATATTTTACGTTTTTGACATCAAATTAACTTGTGAAGTATAATTTTTTATTGTTTTTATATTTTTCAATTTATTTTTGTTTGTACAAAATAAAAAAAAAATAATTTTTAACGATACAATAGTCTTCGTTAGGCTTAACATCGACGAAAATTCAACGCGAAGCGACACGCAACGGAGAAAAAT
>NW_019384615.1:662050-666495 GCF_000671375.1 Centruroides sculpturatus | reverse complement strand
AGCCTTTGATAAAGCTCGATTAAGGCTTAATTGTTTTTTAATGGGACTTTTTATCAAATTTAATTAATCGTTCTAAAGTTGTAGTGCACGGATTTTACTTCGGTAAAGTTATTTAAAGCTAGTTTCTGATATCAAAAACGACCTTCAATAGTTTTTTTATTTTCTAAATTAATATATTTTATTATATATAAGTGTAATTAAGTCGGGAGGTCGGAAATCGCAATAAAATTTTGAATTTTTTAAAAATGTTTAAAAATATACAGCCAGCTAGTATTCAACCTACTTTAAACCCTTTTTCTCCTGAGACGTCTACGAAAATGTTCCGGGAAATCCGACAGCAGCTGTTCTCAAGGTCATCCAGCTGTGTAAACAATGACTCATCAGTGTCAAATTTCGCAGAAAGGCGAGACAATGGAAAATAAAGTTTGAAGCTTTTTCTTCAAAATTAACGCATTTCTTTTGTTTTTTTTCAGTTTTAAGTATTCTTCATGTTTAATTAAATATTCCTTTAAAAAATTCGTACGGTAAGTGGTTAAATTATTAGTATTATAGCCGTTTCTAGCCCGATAATTCGGCTTTGGTTGATGTAAAGCTTTAAACGTATCGGGTGTGGTAAGGATGTTTTATTACTTCAATGAAAATATACTTACAACGATATCAATTGTCCGTTAGTGTATTCAATGCGTTCATCTTTGATTTTGCAATATTCGACATTAAAGTCTATTGCTGTCCCGAATACTGAAAAATAAAATAATGAACGTAATTAAACACTTTTATAAGTTCTATGAATTAACTTTTCGGAATAAGAGTTTAATTTATGGTCTATTGCATTTTCATTTTATCAGGTAAAATGACGTTCAAATGCATTTCTTTCCTGTCTTGGCTATCTGAAAGATGAAGTTAGAAATATTCTGAAATGAAATTTAACTAACAAAAGGACAAGTATTTCAAGAAAAGAAAGCCGATCTTCCAATGCGGTGCTTCTCTATACCCAGAGGATATTTAATAAAAACTTTTTTTCTCTGTTTACATCTGAAACATCTGACGAGAATCGTCAGTTTATTCTTTACAAATTATTAACAGAACCTGACATTTGTGGGCACTCCATCTATTACAGTAACTACTTTCTAATACAAATAGTTTTTATTTTTTTATATTATACAATTGTTTCTTGTATTATACAATTGAACTTTTCTCTATACCATAACGTAAAGAAAAAAGAATTTTTTAAATTACCACTCAGTAATCTTACTAAGTGATAATTTTAACAATTCTTTTTTCTGAATTCCTTATTTACATTGACGTTAAAATACATAATATATATAGGCATTAATTTTACAAAGTTATTATACTTTGTTGAAGTCATTTTGTTCTGTTTTGGCTGAATATAATAGACACAATTGTTTAAGTTTCAACGAACAGTTAATTAACGCATGTTCGGATTTACAACAGTAATTCATATAATTGTTTGCGTGAAAGACCGAAATTAGAGAATGTCGATATTCTCCGGTAAATATACACGTACTTTACATAATACGTCGGTGAAAAACCGAATATTTAGTTATGTTATTATACATTCGAACAATCGCCGGTATATGTTGACACGCGCAGATAAGCTTTGCTGGAGGTCGAAACGACACTCCAGAACCCGATGTTGACAATGAGGCGACAGTCTGTCGCCAAATCATTTGTGGGTATAGGGAGGAAAGGAAAGATCGTACCTCTTTTCCCGGCAACGATTTGATGGAAACCGCCCATTTTGTCACTTGATGCCGTTTTTGTTCTTTTGATCCCGTGAGGTGGGAATCGGTTTGTCAGGTCGAGAGGCAGAAGATGAAAAAAGTCGTCTGCAAGGCTTCGGCGATATCCGAATAAAAAACACCATTAACTGATCAGTTCGTAATCACGTAATAACGTAATCAGTTCGTAATTTGTAAAGAAACGTACTTTCCAGTAAATCTCGACGTTCTCCACATATCGGTCATTCACAATAACATAATTACAAAATATGAAACGACTTACTCCAATTTCCAATGTGTTTTAAGTCTTTATTATTACATGTACTCGGAATGCACGCATCCAAACGTATTCTCATTCTTGTATCGGCTAACTCTATTCTCAATATGTCGTCAAACTTCATTGGTTTCTAAAAAATTCATTAATTCGTTGTATAAATAAATTTAACTGACAAATTACACTTAAATGTATTAATGCATCGCAAAATTTTTTTTTGAAATTTAATACTTACAATAATTTCTTTTGCGAGTTTAATCAATGAATTATTTTCCAACTTATGAATCGACTTTGCAATACGTTTCATCAATTCTGGCCTTCCAATTGTCAGGGCACAGTATTTGCTTCGAACCTGTTCCTTTCCTTTATCGGTAATCTCTTTTTTATTTTGAGGAATTTCTATGTCCAAACACTGGTCATAATCTCCTGATATCCACTGTGCCATTCCTAACATTCCTGCCGGCAATTTTCCAAAAGAATCAATCACTGAAAATAGCAAATACATATAATTAAAGTTATCCTTATGTATCACATGTTTGAAAAAGTAAATCGAAACAAAAAAATCGTATTTTTCCGTGAAGACTCACAATACAGAGAACCTTCGATACACGCAATTAATCCCTTTTTCAAAATATTTCTGTGGAAGCGCACAAGCGAAACCACAAATGTGGTTGCTAACAATAAACCGGATATTAATAAATTTAAAAATATGTGTGAAACCGTCACTTTTAAATTTAAATTCGTATGGGATAAGTGGAAATGATGATTAAGAAAGATTTTAAAAAAAGTACAGTGTATGTGCACAAGTAAATGATCGTTAATGATTTTGAAGATTGATTGATGCAGTTTTCACTAACAACTGCAGAAAATTGCGTAAATTTTACAGCTGTTATGAAATCTTATTCTAAAAGGGTTTTATATTGTTAATCATTATAAAACAGCAAAACGCTTGACTTAGAAAAAAGTTATAAATTTTATAACTGGTTTTAAATGCTAATAAAATAATAAGCCGGAGTAAAATATTTACATCCGGCTTCTGTCAATGTATGACACGTGACCCCGTATATTTCTACACACTACTATTAACCATTAGTGCCATGAATTTCATTTAATCTTTAATTTGGTATCGTTTTTCCAAATTTCATTACTTATTTTTATCGTCTTCTGAAATCTAAAACAAAATATACGTCAACATACAAACACGCATACACGTGAAATTCCAAAAATACGATTTGAAATTAAGCATTGATTATAGAAATTTATTTAAACAAATCTAGAGAAAAGAAACTTCCATCGATAAAAACCGATCAAAGGTTAAATTCAGTTGCGCTAGTCGTATGAAAACGAGACGAGGAAAAAATACTAATGTAAGATGTGACGAAATAAATGTAAACGAGCATTCTCCAGTAGAGATGGACATTTGACAAGGCGCTGATTATACAAATATAGTAGAGCATCGATTAACCGAAAGCTTTCCAGTACTAGCGGCTAATTACAGAACGATTTTGTAGCCGCAGTTTTGGTTTTTAGCACGAGATGCCGCTAGTGTCCAAACGTTCAGGCAGCGTACACCTCGTACTGTACGGTGTGCTTGGAATTTTTTTATCGATATTTTAGCTTTAAAACTATACTTTATCATCGATAATTGGTTTTGAAGTATTCCCGCTACGTTGCTAAGAAATATTTATGGAAAATATTGCGTAGAATATATCAGAGAATAATTGCTATTGCGATAAGAGCTTCTCCTCAAAACGAAATCTTACTAACAAGCGTAAGTTTAGTTAAAACAATCAAATCTGTTAAATGAGGATACAAAAAGTTCACTATAATTTACTGACGATGATAATTTGTTGATGGATTTAAACAACCAATTTAAAAGACTTTATTCAAGTTACACAAGTCTTGGAATTCGCCAGGGTTAGGTTTTTTAAAACTCTTGTGAAAACCAAATAAGGATGTCTACGGAGAAAATTCAGTTTGATTTTGTAGAACATTTCGAAGATAAACGTTAATTGTAAAATAAAATATAGCAAATTTTATAAGTTTATGACTTTTTTTAGAGAAATTTTACGAAAACCAATACCTTTTCATTACGTGCAGTAAATTATCTCGCAGTAAGAGAGCGCTGTACTTACGCGATTGTTATGCGCAACAATTGAGATTTAATAAAATAACTATGTAGAATATTTAACCTTTACCTCAATGCTATTCGTTCTATCTTTTTCTCCTGGTTTCGATGACAACACCGACCCCAAAACATTTCAAATAAGTAATTGCAGCTTTTTTTCATAACGCGATTTTCTGTCTTCGGTGTCTCGCGATTACTTTTATGATAAGAAATCTAATACTTCTTATTTTGCAGCAGTTAAAATTTATATTCATAACGAAGTAATACCATTTAGGAATTGTGAAAAAAACATTTATTTAATAAT